>NC_133660.1:247433019-247590571 GCF_037893015.1 Macrotis lagotis
ACCAGTGTTCAGCTTTCCTCGGAATAAAAGCTGTCTCCCCTCTGGGATCCTCAAATCTCCGTGTTTACTCTCTGTCCTGCCCTCCCCCCAAATGATCTGAATCCACAGACCAGAGCTCTCAGGGGCAGGTGTGTCCTGGCTTCATTTCTCATCTCCCCCCTCAGCACCTTTGTAACCGCTGCTTTAGCCAGGTCTTGATCTTCGGGTCCTCCTTTCTGAATCTTATGGCAGCCCCACCTCAACCTCACTTCGATGCACCCTAATTCAGCAAATATTTATTATGACACTCGGGTGGTAAAATTACCCCCCCCCCCCCCCCAGATGCTCTAGTCCTTCCCTGCATCCTCATCGCCAGAGACCTGCGTTTGGGACGTCTAGACGCAGATAGATAGATGTTTTACAATAAAAACGTGCAGGAATTTTAGATCCCTTGGAAAGAACGACAGTCTTTGAGATTTAAGGCCCGGCTTAAGTGCCTGGGTCCGAATACACACTTTAAGCTGTAAAATGAAATTAGCGAAGACTCTCTGAGGTTCAGACTAGCACATTCACTTTCTCTCTTTCTCTCTTCTCTTTTTCTCCTGCTTCCCCGGGCCTTGGTAGAAAGCCAAATTTAACTGGGACCCGGAAACCGTGGGCATGATCCACGGGTCCTTCTTCTGGGGTTACATCATCACTCAGATCCCGGGAGGTTACATCGCGTCCCGCCTGGCCGCCAACAGGTAACTGCTGAGACCTGGAAGCCAGCCTGGGGTGTCTCTGGGGGAGGAGGGAGAGACGGGTGAGTGAGTGAGTGTGTGGAAACCGGAACCGGTCAACAGGGGTGAAGGAACCCCAACAAGCTATCCTGGACAGGGTGGCGCCCCAGGGGATCTAGGGTTAGGTCGGGTCTGGGATCTCAGAATCAAGTTGTGCGGCAGAATGACCGCCTGATCGGGGAGCCTGGGCCTAGCCAAGGGTAACTAGGGAGGGGTGGGGGGGGAAAGGGAGAACCTGCAAGGCTTTGGGTTACAATCCAACGGGTGGAAAGGGCCTCGCTGCGGACTATAATTAAGAAAGGTTTCCCTCAACCGACCACAACTAGAAGCACTGAGAAACTGGCTGAGATCAGGTTGAATCTTGGTCCAAACGTGGATGTGTATTGATTATTATTATTAGCATCATCATCATCATCATCATCATCATCATCATCATCATCAATGACTACTACTACTACTACTACTACTACTACTACTACTACTACTACTCCACCACAACACCACCAGTAGTAATAATAATTATCCTGTGTAGTCTTCACTTTTCCCTTTCTTGTTACTAAAAACCATGAGCTGAGTGTGGGCTCCATAGCGAGTAGGGTTTGGGTCGCCGGCGTGGTTCAGGCCCTCTGGCCAGACCGATTGCCTAGCTCTCACGGCCCGTAGCCCCCAAAGCAGATGGTGCTCGGGGTCTTACGGCTTTGTTTCTATGGTGTCTGGCGAGCTTTCAAGCACCCGGGGTGTGATTCCACCTGTTAATTAGCTCCGCAGAGAACTGCGGGTAGACTGAAGCATTCAGCTTGGTCCCCAGCGCCGAGAGAGCTGGCCAAGGTCCTAGCGCCGAGAGAGCTGGCCAAGGTCCTAGCGCCTGCCCCTGGTCGGGCCCTAAACCTCCTAGTCTCTGAGACTGTCCCTGGGGCATGTCCCTGGGATTGGGAAACCAAGGACTAAGAAAAGTCTCAGGGCCCGGGAGCAGCTGGTGGGGTCTCAGACTGCTGCGGATCTCGGGTTTATTTTAGGGGTAAGGAAGGTTTTCGGATTTTAACTGGCCCTAAATTCATTCATTAAGACAGCATTGTTGAGAATGAAGGGGAGAAAGGACCAGGTTGGGGTCCCTACTGTTTTAAAGCATTAAAAGATTGTTGCTTACTTTGAAATCTGCCTTCCAGCACTCCCTTCCAAGGTCAGCTTCCTCTCATCCCCTCAAAAAAATCAAGCTTTAAAGATAAACAGAAATAGCAAGGGCATTTATTCATTTATATAGCGATTTGAAGCTAACATCTCTTTCCTTATTAATTCCTCTTTGCCTCTTTATTTAGTACTAGAACCCAATTCACCTCTTTTCAGCCTTCCTACCCTCCTCCAACCCTTGGTGTTTCTCACCTAAGATTCTAACACAATCATCAAGTCTTCCACTCTCTGACAGCTTAAACATCTCCTGGGTCCTGGCTGGAGCACTGGAAATTTACTTGCAGCTTAGCAGGCAGAGGGCACTGATTTCAGGGGAGCCCTTTAGAGCAGTAAGAGGATGGAAGGAATAGATTTATAACATTGACTTTGAATAATATCTCTACCCAGATTTTAACCCTCCCCCATACAAGCTCACAAAGATGAGATTGAGAAACAGAGACAGACACCAACATCTCCATTTAAAGAAACCACCATCTCCATGGTCATGTAGTTAGTTCATGCATAAAAGTGGTCTTAGATAGAAATAACTAAGGGAAAAACTAATTTCAATACACTTAATTATAAACTATGGAATTTTTGTCTTTTAGTTCAGTTTATAGAATCAAGCCTTTTTTCCCCCCTCTGACAAGTTTTGATTTTCCCCCCATTTCTTAAAAATACTTAAAATATTCATTTAATCACATTTTCCATTCCTAGAACTATTTCTAGGTTCATGAGCAATATGCATAGACAACTAATTGCAATGTGTAGGAAATCTGATGCCAAAATACAATAGCTGGATCTTTTTGACTCCATCCTTCCAGGATTTGCCAAGTCCCCTCTCTTTTAAAGAAGGGAAGCCAAAGAGAAAGAAATCTCATGTAAAATGCAACCTTGAAGCTTTCCTTACAAATCACAATTGAAATGATACCAACTGACTTTATATAGTGCTTCACAGTTTGGAAAGCACTCTTAACATGTTATCTCATTTGATCACCACAGCTACTCCAAGAAGGAAGATGTTAATATTATTCCCCAAGTCACCAATGAAGAACCCATGACCCAGACAACAAAGACATTGCCCAAGGTCATCCACATCTAAAAAAGTGTCTGATGTGTGACTGGATTAATGTTTTCCTAAATTCCAGATTCCAAAATTCCTAAATTCCACCATACCACAATGACATCTTATATTCTGTTTAATATTGATCCAGTCTCTAAGATCTTTGTCATAATTTCTTTTTTTTAAAAATGAGGGTGGAACTTAAAAGATTTACACCAATATTTACCTGCAATATTTACCAATTCATATGAACTACCTCTGTTCAGAAAGTTTGATAGTATGTAAGCCATTATCTAAAAGCACACATTATAAGAGAAATCACTTATATAAGATATATAGAAAAAGAATTGCATTCCTTATCTGGAAACCTATTTTGAAGTTGTGAGATTCAATTCAACTAGTTTTCCATCAACAGACATTGTACACCTATTCAAAATTGCTTCTTCCTGGAAACTGTCTAAAAATGGCTTAAGATTCCCCTTGGCTAGGATATTAGGGACAGCTTCCCTCCCTTAGGGGCAAAATAATTTCCCTTCAGAGGGTGTTTATCATGGTATCTTCACTCATACAATCCTGAAGTGAAGGAACTGAGGTGTTTGGAGAGAGAGCATCAAGGGAAAGGTGCACAGTGACTATGTCTTCTCACAGAAACATTCCTAATGAAAAAAACAACAATTGATATTTAGTTCTATTGACTGAGTGCAAAGCAGTCCTCTACCTGGTTACAATTGAGGTTGCTGGGTTCATTGACTAGGAAGAATCCATGCCTAGTTTCTTATTTATGAAGATGAAAAGCTGGGTGAGCTGGGGAAAGAGTGAGCTCAGTCCCCAGAGAAGGGGGATTCTTGCATCATTTTCTTCTCTGTTATTCTTAAAGTGATATTACATGCTTTCCAGCTTCAGAATTGGTTGCCATTATGGTGGTAGTTTACTTTGTAGAAAAACAATGATTTTGGCAATGAATATTGGAAGATTATTGCTAAAAAAAGGTGGGAGAGGAGAGTTTAGTTTATTTTACTACCCTAAAATAAGAAAAAATACACTTTGATACATTTATAATTGGGGCTAATATGATTCATTTGCTTTTTAAACAATGAAGAGATACTTTTTTTCCACTGGATAATTTTACAGTCCAAATTCATAAGAAAACCATGTTGAAGAATTGTAGGGACCTCTTTATCAGAACTACAGTAATTAAATATTAGGTCTAGAGGGTAGTTTAGATGTTAGCTTGCTCCAAGTCAACATTTGACAGTATTAATTCAATGCAACAAATACTTAGGAAGCACCAACAATGTGGCAGTCACCAGCACTGGAAACAAAAACAGTCCCTGACTTCAAGGAGCTTACATTGATTTTCATATCTTTTTGGCCATATTGATCAATCTAATAGGTGTGAGATGATACCTCAGAGAAGTGTTTGCATTTCTCCAATCAATTATGACCTAGAATATTTTTATATAACTTTGCTAGAGAAGTCATCTAGTTCAATCTCCTCCTTGTAAAAATGAGGAAAGTCTTAGGTAGAAGTGATTTGCTTAAAGTCAAATAATTAGCACTAAAATTGATACTAGAATCTGAGTCTTCTGACTCATATTCCAGTGCCTTCCTCAATGCAAATGCTGACTTGACAAATTTATTGTAGTCACTCCATGGGTCAAATATAAGCAAGGGAACTTGTTCTGGTGAGATTATCAGATTTTGCAGTTTTGAGGAAGGCAAGCAACAAATACAGAAAAAGAGAATGTCTAAGAGGGAATTCTGTAAAGCAAGTCATCCAAATATGATCTTACTGTATTCTATTAGGCAACTTTTATCATCATTGCAAAGATAGTCTTATAGTCCATTCAATGCAAAAGACCAGGACAAAGTTCAAAGTAAAACTCAAAGAAACAATCCAAACACTTACAATCCATATAATGAGATCTAATAGCTTTATCTATTTATCTGTCCATCTCAAGCTATCTCTATATGTCCATACATCTAAATGTCCAACTATCTATCTTCTCATATTTTCCTTCCTTCCTTCCTTCCTTCCTTCCTTCCTTCCTTCCTTCCTTCCTTTCCTTCCTTCCTTCCTTCCTTCCTTCCCTCCCTCCCTCCCTCCCTCCCTCCCCTCCCTCCTTTCTTTCTTTCTTTTCTTCTTCTTTCTTTCTTTCTTTCTTCTTTCTTTCTTTCTTTCTTCTTCTTCTTTTTCTTTCTTTCTTTCTTTCTTTCTTTCTTTCTTTCTTTCTTTCTTTCTTTCTTTCTTTCTTTCTTTCTTTCTTTCTACCTTTCTACCTTTCTACCTTTTCTACCTTTCTTGCTTTCTACCTTTCTTTTGAGTTTTGGTCTTTCTATCCTAATATATACATATACACACACACACATATATATATATAATATATATTATATCTATATCTATATATCCATCTATCTAGTCATCACCTAAACATGAATGATATGTCTCCATTTCCTAATGTGTAAAATGAAGATGACAAGAGTTCCTATCTTCCTATGTTGTAGTGAGGATAAACTGAAATAATATTTGCAAAGCACTTTGCAAAGTTTAAAGCATGCTATATAAATATTAACTATTATTATTCATCATGCTGACTCTGTTTTTGTTTTAAATTCGATCTCCACATTTTCAAATATAAATGGGAAATTTCCATTGTAGAAAAAAAATGACCTCTTTTCAAGTATCAGGTTTATACCTTATTAAATTATCTTTTCCACCACATTATTCACTGTTGAAGTTAATGTCCATTGAAAATGCTCTACATCTCATTTGAAGGCTTTTAAAGAGCAGTCTTCAAATGGCTTCATTTCAACAAAACTAATTCAAGCAGCAAAAGTTCATGGATAGAGAACAATCCTGTGTTTTTCCTTTAAAATACATCTAGGTCATCTTTAAACTCTAGGTCTGCAGACATAAAATATTAACCCATCTTAGACAATTCATTCATGATCAGAAGTTAATTTCCCTATTAAGGGATAAAAATTACTTCACTTTTGCTTTTACTTAAACAAGATTTGATCTCACAGAAAAGCAATTTGGCTTAGTGGACAGAGAAATGTTCTTGGAAGCAAGGAGACCTGGGTTTGAATGTAACCTTCAACCTATACTTTATGTGTGACAATATGTGTGACCTTGAGCAAATTTCTTAGCCATTCAGAGTTCTAGACTAGAAGTCAAACACAAGGCTAGCCCCCTCACCATTCTCTAGTATGGAACCAGATGAAAATATAATTGGGAACTATTAAACAAAATGAATAAAAATGCAATAAAACATAATTGATATTAGTATGTAATTTTCTAAATCAATATTCATCAATATACTTATCTATGATTTAGTAGCCCTCATTTTTATTTGTTTGTGACATTATTGCTCTCAGATTTCTAAGTTGGGGAGAATGTATTGACTTACTCATAGAGAACATTATAATAATGAAATCACAGATATAGTCCCTACCCCTTTGGTTTACAAGGCCAACATTCTTATTTTGAGGGTGTCTTCTTTGTTCCTAATTCAACTTTCACTTTGAGTAAAGAACCCCTTCCTTAAATTACTTTAATAATCATAGATTTTCATCTGGAAGTAATGTCAGGGGACATTTAGTCCAATGCCCTTCTTTTACCTATGAGAAATCTGAGAAACCGCGTAGTGGCCAGGGTCACACAATAAGTGTACTCTTTCTGAAGTATTATACTACATGAAACAAAAACTGAAGTGGTGATGCATGAGGCAGGATTCCTGACTATATGTGATAATTTGTGGTGCCTTCATATCCTTTAAACATCTTGCCAATCCATAATGTGCTTACCTTCTTTTAATATTATTGGGCAGCTATCTCACCACAGCACTGTGGAGAATAGTTATGGAAAAATAGTTTCAGATATCATTCCTAAATTTTGACAGATTAGAAAACTGAGGCAGATGAAGGTTTCAGTGACTTTCCCATGGTCACATAGGGAGTATCAGATGACAGATTTAATCCTAAGCTTTCCTGATTTCAAGTTTAGCACACTATTCAGGACTACATGAGCCATAGATTGCATGAGTGACTACCACATATACTAGTGTCTCAAATCCAGGGGAAAAATCCAAGCATTAGAGAGAGAAGCTTTTAATAGCCCCAAAGGGACCAACAAGATTTGTGTTAGGAACGATTGGGACATTTAGTCATTTTTAAAATACGTGAAATCTTTTGGTCCCTTTGTCCATTCACAAAATCAAGATCGACATTTATTTTTTTAATTCTATACCAAAAAAAAAAAGTCAAACCAACAAGGACATAGGTTAAGAATTTGTCTTTTACCTGACAAAGAGCATGGATTCTACAATCCTTGTTTCTTTTTGTAGGCTCCTCTGAGATTATAGAGTCTTAATTATGGTGTGGGTATTAGTTGATCATTTGTTGGAAAAAGAATGAAGGAAAGACTTTTCAGTATATTTGTTTTAACATTTGATCAAATTTTGATTTAAAATTGCTTATTAATAGATTCATGTGGAAGGTCATTTATTCCCTACCATAACATGCAGGTCCACAGATTTAAAAGTCATTTGCTAAAAAGCATTTGCATTTTTAAAGTAAAAACTTTAAAATTCCAACAGTTTGAGTAAGTGTTCCAGCCATAGTTATTGTTATAAAATCCATGCCTACAGAACTGTGTATTTTGAAAGGGATGTAGGCAGACATCCTATCCACAAAATTTCATATTTAAAGGCCAAAATAAAGAGGATTTATAGTGATGGTAATTGGGGTTATGTATATAAGGATAATTGTTTTATTTGGCTCGTAAAGGAGCAAAAAGAAAAAAATGAGCTAGATTTCTTTACAACAAATAATATATTTAGGGTTCTCATCAACAGACAATCTAATTAAGTTTAGAAATAACATCCCCTACAAAACAATGGACTAGATTCTTAAATTTGCGTCTGGCAAACAATTCTGAAATTCTTTTGTCTGTGAATAGAAACCCGGCAGCAAACAAAAACGTAAGGGGCAAGGGTTGGCATTCTGCTCTGTATGAATGGATTTTACCCACATGTAGGGTCAGAGGTGACTCTATATTTCTGTTTATCTACTTAATCTATCTGTCTTGCCATGATCTATAGAGTTACTTCTGACCACAGAAAAATCAAATAAATGAGAGTCTAGTCTAGCTCCCCTTCCTTCCAAGATGAGAAAAACCCTGCTAGACCCTTACCCACATGCTTTGCCATGGTTAGATGATGAACTAAGCCTAGCCCACTTACCAGTAGAGGTGGAGAGGGCTCCTAGGGGTTGGCACATGCCTCTGCCCTTTTTTCTCTCCCTCCTCCCTTGTTAGGGCTGTGCACGTGCTGCATTGCAGTTTAGAAGACTCCCTGGCAGCCTCCCTAGGGTAGGGAGAGGTCTGTGGGGGGAGGGGTATGTCAGGTGGGCAGCTGGTGGAGTGATTCTCCCGATGCCATATGTCGCTGTTGGGGCCATCTATTTTCTCTGTCATGAGTGATGAAGTCATTTTTACAACTTAATGATGTACCAAGGGACCCAGAGCACTGCATTTGTGCATGTGTATTCTTTTTTTTAATATAAGAGTCAGGCATCAGATGTGGCAAAATGAGAAACAGAGAGGCCCCTGTTTGATTAGATTAAGCAGAAGGGAATCAGCCTGCTCCAATTCACCCTCTGGGAGAGGCTTAGCCTTCTACTCAGGGTCAGATACATCAGCTCCACATTAAGTGACAATGGAAATAGATTGATATCATCTTTTAAAATGGCATATCACCATGTTCTTGTCACTTTTCAGAATAAGTCTCCATGGGGGCAGTGATTCATATAGGGGGCATGAAGGTATTGGGACTATGGGCCAATCAAAGGTGTAAATGGGAATCTCATGAGTAGCTCACCATGGGCTACATTGAATAAGAATGTGTTAAAAATGTTCAGAGCTCAGTCACAGATAACTTAACTTTGATTCTCCTCCAATGCAAGCTGATCAAACTTTAATTTCAGTGTGCTTCTTTCTGATGTTAGCTACTAATTTAGACCTCTCCTTACCAAGGCTAGTGAACCACAGATTAAACTCAGTGAGATATGATACAACCTCAACTCACAGAGATTTGTTAAGAAATAGGCAAAACCAAAAGCCTATAGTCTTTTCACAGCATTTTTCCATTTGCACATTTGATACACCAAAGATAAATAAGAATATGATTATCTATTTTTGAAATTTGAGCATTCTTACTGGCATAAAACTTCAATGTGTCACTTGCCTAATAGACAGGAACATTCAAGGGAGAACCCAAGTATTTACCAATTTTTATGTTTGGTGCAATGAATGGGAAAAATATCTGAATTGGAAGCCATGGAATCTGATCCAAATTCTGGCTCTCTCATTTATTTGTGATTTTGGGCAAAGCACTTAACTCCACGGACCTCATTTTCATCCTCCATAAAATAATGAAGTTGGATTAGAGGCTATGTGTGCTCTCTTCTAACTAAATCTATTATCTCATTTGTGAGAAAAAAATTTTAAGTCTGTATTTTTACACATAAGTTACATTCCTTTGCTTCTATGCCCTTTGATTCAATTTTTCAATTCTGACCAAGGACTTACTTTCACACTAGGGTACCTTTTGAAATACATTAAATTTTGTTTCCATTTATGAGAAGCAGACATTTAAGCCAAAGCTGTTTGATTATAATTCAGGTTAGACAACATTATGATGTTTCAAATCAGCATTTTTTTAAAAAAAAACCATAATGTAATTTAATCATTCAAAGGAAAACAAGAAGCCATTTACTTTTGACCCAACAATAAATGATGAAACACGCCTCCCTCCTTTTAGAAGTGGGGTGCTATGAGTGCAAAATGTTGCATCCATTATCAGAAGGTTATTGTCCTTGCTTTACTATTATTCTTCTTTATCCGGGAAAGTTCAATGCCCAGCATTATTATATATGTGTGGGGGAAGGGAAGATTGAAAAGCAACAGTTTATTAGGATAATAGTTAATGTTTGGTGTTCATTTGCAATAGGTTGCTTTTTTGTTTATTTGTTTATTTTATAAAAAGTGTGGATGAATTCTCTGCTCAAGGAAAAGAGATAGTCCAGGTTCAGCTCAATGTTGAGAAATGAGTGTTATTCACTACAGTTTGGGATTCAATTTTCTTTTTACTGAATGCCTCTTATTGGAAGGTTGATGTTGGCATCTTTCTGAGAACCCTGATCCACAAAATTTTCCAATGATTTATATCACTCAAGCTTTTATATGATAATCATTGTCATTCCTAGGCAATGCTTTCTAGTATAAAGTCATATTTTTTCCTCAAAACATTGCAAGTCCTTTCAAAATTATAATCTCTCATTGGAAAGAAACAGAATCAAGCCATGAGAACATTTTATTATTATCGAGGTTATTATTAACAATGGAAATGAAAACATTAAAATCAGCATTAAATGGAAATAGATGAGGTAAAATGCTTCTCTATTGTCTTGCTTGCTAGAGGAATCATATCAAAGCTGCCTTTACTGAAGTTACAGTTACTTCTTAATATTCAATTATGATTCAATTATAAAAAGCAATTTTTTCTTGCCTATGCAATACACAGTAAAATGAAAACTGTAAAAGAATAATAGGATAAGGACTTGTCCTGGACCATTTTTTTCTGAACCTAATCAAAAAAGATAAGAAGTATGATGATGGTGATGTGACGACATTTTTTTGTCCCTCACTCTTGAAGAAGACTATGACATCAGAGAGGTGATGCCATGACAAGCACATGAATTGAATTCGAGGGAGTGCTGAAAACAATGATTGCACTTCTCTGACTTTAAAATGTGACAAATGGTAAATTCCTATATTATAAAAATATTCTTGAAAATTTAACTAACAAGATGTACTGGAATAATTATTACAAACTTAACTGCTAACCCACAATTGTCAAGACATAATACTGATCCATACAAGTTAAGAAAAATAATTTTAATAGATGTCACAACATCAAATATTCATTATCTTGAGGATACAAAGGATGAAAAGTTTTCAAAATACAAAGATCTAAAATCATGTGGGAACAAGCTGAGATCCTATTTGCTCCTGGAAGTATTATAAAGATTATTTCATCAACATTTACAGTAGAATTCTAATATTTTTGCTCAATTAAATAAGTCCATTAATTTTACTTACATAGAATAGTATAAAACATATCATATTTGTATGTATATATATATATATAAATGGAGTATAAAATATAAAAGGATAATAGCAGAATATAGCCTTTTTATCTGAATTCTCCTGAACAAGGTGAAACAAGATAATAAAAGATTTTAAATAAAGTTTACAAAGTACTTTATATATGTTATTCCATTTGAATCTTACAACAGTCCTCTAAGGTAAGATACTGGAGGTATCATGTTATTCCCATTTTCAGGACAATAGGGAGAAAAATAAAAGTCTTTAAAATTTTCAGAAGTCACTAATAATTGCTTTAGAACTAGAGAGGTTATTTCTGTAGTGCAAGAAGACATTAAAAATGTTCTCAGGTATACTGCATTATTACAGAACAAATTTAATGGCTGGCTTTTGGAGAAATAATAAATAGGTACCCGATGTCAACTCAATGGATTACTAAATTAAATAAATATAAATATAAAAAATAAAAGCTAAAAATAAAATGATCATCTGAAACCAAACAGAAACATGATTTCTAGTGTCATACTTAAAAGCAAAAGACAACCTATTCCTCACTACCTTCTTTAAACCCCTCTATTCAGTTTAAGCTTGCAGATGGGGAAAATGCATAGTCACTAGAATAATCTGACTCAGCAAAGAATAGAAAAAGGAATAAAATTTTCTCTGATGTGGATTACAAATGTAGCATCAATTTAATTAGACATAAGGGTCACTAATATATACACATAAGAATCCTAGCCAGTTACATTTTTATCTGGTTTGAGTCACACCTGGGAATGTTGTGGGCTTCATGAAGTTATACCTCTCTGGTCTATACTTCTAAAATTCTGGGGAGAAAGTGAAGTAGATTTGAACATATAGACTGCTACTTTGGGACATTCAGATCTAAAATCCTTCATTCCTTTCCTAGCAGTAGGTCTCTCCCCTATTTCCCATTCCCAAAGTTTGGGGACAGGTAAGAATCTTAACTCCCACCAGCAGTACTGAATTTAATTGATAACAAGTCTTTTCCCCAAGTTTTTTCCCTAGTTTTCTAATTTTTCCATAATTGGAAATATTATCCAGAGATGATCATAATGATAGAAATATGAAAATGGAAACCAAAATAATGCTTGTAATAAAAGGGATAGGAAGGTGACCTTTGATTGCAGAAGTATAGACAACTCCCAATGAACAAACTCTTTGTGTGGAGACTGATTCTTCATCTTGCAGTCTTAAGAGATTGCCTAGAGAAGAGACGCCAAATGCAAAACCATTCCACTGCATATTGATGTAGAAAACATCAAATTAATTTTATCTATGCTGTATATATATATATATATATATATATATGTATATATTTCTTTGTTTAACACTTCCCTGTTATTTACACTAAGGAAAATTATTTGTTACCTCTTAGACTAGAGAACTGAAGTTGTGAGTTGTCATATAAATTAATAGCTGACTTTTATTTATCACTTTCAGAATTCCTATATAAATATATATAGCTTATATATATATATATATATATGTATATACACACATATACACACATACATATGTATATAATGTTGTCTCCCCCATGAGATTGTCGATTCCTTGAGGGAAGAGATTGTCTTTTGTCTCTTCTTGTATCCTCAGATTAACACAGTCCCTAGAACATAATAATCATTTGGTAAATGTTTATTGATTAATGATTGATTTGCAAAACATGAGATCTTCCTACAACTTTTAGGTTTTTTTTACAGATGAGGAAACTGAGGATGAGAAAAATAATGTGATTTGTACAGGGTCATACATGTGGAAAGGGAAGAGTCAGAATGACTTATAACACATATCACTAAACTTATGATCCTCTATTGAACTGAGGCTGAGGTGGTGCTGCAGATTGTACTGGCCCTGGAAATCAGGAGGACTTGAGTTCAAATCTGACCTCATATCCTTGACCTTCACTAACTGCACTTAACCCTGATTGTCTTGGATCTAGGACAATCTCTAGTCATCAAGACCACTGGACCCAGATAGCTTTGGAGGAGAAGGAATCAGGGAGCTCTGAGTTCAAATTTGGCTTCAGGTAGTGTCATACTGAACAAATCATTTAAACACTATCTCAAGTTTCTCATCTGTTAAATAGAGATAATTATAACCCCTACCTTCCAAGGGTGTGAGGATAAAGTGAGATATTATCTATTAGGTGCTTTGCAGACTTTTGACTCTTGGTCAAAACTTTGACTTACCTTGGACTTAAGGTGCAGTATGAATTCTAGCTATTACTTTTCAAACCCAGTTTTCCTTGGCTCCAAGTGTAGTAATCTATGCGATACATTGCGCTATCTTAAGGTACAAACTGATGGACTGCAATCAAGCTACTCAAAGTGTTACGTCGGAAAACTCTTTGGAAAAAATACTATTTGGGGCGCTTGGAAGATAATGGCAATAATAGTAATTGACACATTATATTTATGATTGTGTAGTTCTTTAGTTTACCAAACGTCTTCATATATTATGATGACTTTTACTCTCAATAAAAACACAAATTTTTATTAAGCTCCTGCTCACTAGTTACTGTGGGGATACAAACTCCAAAGGAAGTCAAGAAGCTCATGTAATTTGGAGAGGAAGAAGGCACTAGCAGTTAGGGGCTCAGGAAAGGGTCAGATATATGCCATAAATAGAGTTTTAAAGGAAACAAGGTATTTCAAGAGACTGAGGTTAGGTGAGAATATATTTCAGTTGTGGAGGACCACTATTACAAAGACTCAGAGACTGGAGATGCAGAATCATGTCCAAGAGGGAAATAATGAAGGCCTGAACTTGTACTGTCCATTTAAGATAGAGAATGTTGTAATTTCATTTGTCCTTGGGTAGCAGCAGATAAAAGGAATATTATGATTGCAAAACAATTGTGATATAATATACTCAACATGTTAAATATTTATAGGTGTAAATCTTGTTAAGGGAACAATCCGTCACCTATTTAATGTAGGAAGCAGACCACAAGAGATTACTTTTTCCAGTGTGAAAAGTAATTTTTTTGATGGACAGGAAGTCTAATAGAAGGTGAATTGAGAAGATTTGGCAGTGTTGTTTGGAGTAGATGATGATGAGGCCAAAGTGGGCCATGTACTTGAACTCATCTACCAGCTCAAGTGAGGATTTATCCACAGGAGTATTCTGAAAGCTTGTCTAGGGCTGGTGATCTGCATTTACTCTGAGACTGTATGTCTTATATGGACATAAAAATACATAGAACAGCAGTGTGTCCCCATTAAAAAAGCTCTCTCAGAAAGGAATGTTTAGTGGACTAAAAAGGTTATTGGAATGGAGGCATAAAAGATCTCTCTTGAACTTGGCCTACCTCAGGGGCAGTAGCCCTGTAGTTCTTCCATCTTCTATTTAGTCCTATGATAAGCATAATTTTCAATATTCCTTAGTGACTTGTTGCCCAACATTTCAAATCACGTGTTTTAAATGGTAAACAATAGAAATACTGAAAATTTAGTATCACTTCTAAATTCTTTTAGCCATAGACTTCCAAAGGGAGCAATATACTTACATATAAAAGGGGAATATTTGTGGCCATATATTCTTTTTGCTTTTTTGGATGTTATTTCATGCAAAGATAGTTTTCAATATTCACCTTTTTGTAGGTTTTTTGAGTTCTACACTTTTCTACCTCCCTCTCTTCCCTCTCCCCTCCCCAAGACAGGAGTAATGCCATATAGGTTATGTATGTACAATCATGTTTAACATATTTCCAAATCAGTTATGTGGTAAAGAAGAATCAGAACTGAAGGAAAAAGAACTGAGAAAGAAAAAGATATAAAACAAATTTTTAAAAAGTGCAAATAGTTGGTTTGCATTCATAATTTTTTCCTTGGATGTGAATGGCATTTTCCATCACAAGTCTTTTAGAACTTTCCGTAATCACTGAAGTGCTGAAAGGAGATAAGTCCATCATAGTTGATCATCACACAATGCTGCTGTTAATGTGCACAACATTATCTTGGTCCTGCTTGCTTCACTCAGCATCAGCTCATGGAAATCTTTCCAGACTTTTCTGAAGTTCCCTGTTCATGATTTCTTACAGAACAATAATACTTCATCATATTCATATGCCATAATTTGTCCATCCATTCCCTAATTGATGGACATCCCCTCTGTGGTCATATATTCTTGCAAATTGACTTACAAAATGACTTTGCACCATGGAACTGGACCATGGCAGGTTAAGTCTCCTGCCTAAGGGAAGGAATGAGTTTGAGTAAAAACTAAAATGATAGGGATAAAGGTAGTGAGATGATGTTCATAGTGAGACAACTAGGTAACAGAGTGGCTAGAGGGCTAGGTCAAGAGTCAGGAAGAAATGAGTTCATATTCTACCTCCTACACTTACTAGCTAGGAAACCCTGGACAAATAACTTAACTTCTATCTTCTCAACTGTAAAATCTTAATAATAATAATTCCTGTCTCACAGATTTGCTGTGTGGACCAAATGAGATATTCTTGTAATGTACTTATTACAGCTGTCTGGCACATAATAGAGTCTTAATAAATGTTTGTTTATTTTGTTTCTATATGCCTTTATTTCATATAGCTTGTTTTGTTTCACATCAGCTTCATTTCCAAATGTCTTCCCTACTTCTATTCAGAGAGCCATCCTGTGTGACAAACTAAAAAAGGAGAGCAAAACAGTTTAGTAGATTGCTGAGTCTGATGGCACACAAAGTATCCCAGACTTATTGTTCCCCATTCCCGCAAAGAAGAAAGAGAGATGTATTTTTAACTCTCTTCTTCTGACCCATGCTTGATTATTCTTTTTGTCTTTTGTTTAAGTGTTTTTAGCAAGGCAATGGGGTTAAGTGGCTTGCCCAAGGCCACACAGCTAGGCAATTATTAAGTGTCTGAGGTTGGATTTGAACTCAAGTACTCCTGACTCCAAGGCTGGTGTTCTAACCACTGAACCACCTAGCTGCCCCCTTGATTAAAATTTAATTAAAGGGGCATCTAGGTGGCACAGTGGACAGAGCACTCGCCTTAACGTCAAGAAGACAGGAATTTGAATCCAGTCTCAGACATTTGACTCTTACCAGCTGTGTGACCTTGGGCAAGTCACTTAACCCTGGTTGCCTTGCATACAGGACCATCACCAGTTATCCTGATCCATATCTAGTCACTGGACCCAGATAGTTTTGGAGGAGAAAGTGAGTCTGATGACTTAGCACAGCCCTCCTCACTAAATCCAATTCATGTGCTTGTCATGGTATTGCCTCTCTGATGTCATGGTCTTCTTCAAGAATCAAGGACAAAATTAGCTCTAATGAGAATGTTGGAGCTTCTCAAGGTCTTGCCCTACTCCATAGCAACTACATGCTGCCTAGTCAGTGGCTTTCATCATTCCTGATGAGTTAAATTCAAAACATGCCTTCCTGCTACCTCCATCCATGTGCTCATTTAATTGTCCATTTCCATGAAGGAAAGGGAAGGAGATACAACCACACATCTTGAGATTACCTCAAAACAGATAGTGACTTTCTCTCATATCACTAGCCTGAATTGGTAATGATTTATTTCCTCTCTTTTATTTGGCAAGGCAATGGGGTTAAGTGACTTGCCCAAGGCTACACAGCTAGGTAATTATTAAGTGTCTGAGGCTGGATGTGAACTCAGGTACTCCTGACTCCAGGGCCAGTTCTCTATCCACAGCACCACCTAGCCGCCCCTATTTTCTCTCTTAAAGCAAATTATTGTTTGGAAGATGATAGTGGAATCCTCAAGAGGAATACTTGTAGGATCACACGAATCAGGGATATTTGTGCTGCAGGTATTGGAAAACTTCTTGTCCATTGATAGATTCATGGAATTTGAAGGTTATTCTATTACATGACTATATTCTTTTCTTACCTTTTTGATTATTCCCTTTATGTTTCTTCCGTTTCTCCTTTTTCCTTAAAAATAATATACATACTCCTTAGATGTGGGAGCTTTTCAAGTTTTTATGCTTTACTCTCTCCTTCTAACTGCACATCCCTCCTCCAGTGAGTTCATCACTTGTAATAGCTTTAGCAACCACTTTTCTGTCTCCAAATCTTTATCTGTAACTCTGACCTTTTCCCTGGCTACTGGTCCTTTATGTATTTCTAAATAACACAGTTCATTTTCATTTGAATGATCTTATGGCACCTCAAACTCAACACATCAAAACAAATTTAGCATCCTTCCTCTCAAGTTCTCTTCTCCCCCTAACTTTCTTATTTCTTTTCAACTCAGGCTTGAAACCTTGGGGTTATCCTTACTCTTTTTCCTCTTGCAGTTGTCCCTTGCATGGAAGCAATCCTCAAATTCTGACAATTTTTCCTTCACAAGGTATTTCCCATCTGTCTTTTCAAATGTCTTTATTTCTCAATAGACTACAGTGACTCTCTTTCGGATCAAATATAAATTCCTCAGTTTAGCTTTTAACACCCTTTGAGACCTGGCCAGAACTAATCTCTCCAATTTTATTATACATCATTCTTTCTCCTGCCCTCTGAGAAACTGGGCTTCTCTCTATGTTCTTCACTTATATTACTCCATCTTCCATTGCCTGGATTGCCTTCTCCTAACCTTTCTTTATCTTCATCTTTACTTTTGAGAATTCCTCTCTTCCTTCAAGATACAGTTCAAATACTGCCTTCTACATGAAATCTTTCCTATTTCATCATGTCCTGGTGTCCTCCCATACAAATTTTCTTAATTAACTATTTTGCTTTTATTTGTACTCTCTTTATATTTGTCATGTATATGTTAATGTGTATCCATATAGTTTCCACTTTTATAATGTAAAATCTTAGGGGTGGCTAGGTGGTGCAGTGAATAGAGCACCGGCCCTGGAGTTCAGGAGGACCTGAGTTCAAATCCAGCCTCAGACACTTGATAATTACCTAGCTGTGTGGCCTTGGGCAAGCCACTTAACTCCATTAGCCTTTCAAAAAACTAAAAAAAAAAAGAATGTAAAATCTTTGACTATAGGAGTTTTGTTTAGCATGTAGTAGATTCATTGATTGATTAACCCTTTCCTTTTCATTCCTATAACAATTACTAACCTACTTTTCTGCCTCTATTCTCTGCATTAGATATTACAGACAATGATGAATTTTCTCTCATTGCCATTAGTCTGGTCCCAATTTGCTTTTCCAGAATTACTTTTCATTACTGCATTCCCATACATCACACATTCCTGAAAAATTGGAATTTGATGTGTTCTGTATACAATCCTGCCACCTTTTATTTTGCCCCTTGTCTTTCTTTCTCTCCAGTTGGAATACACTTCTATAGTGAAATCATATGGATCATTCATGTCCTTCTCAAAAGCTATCTCCCTTGTAGAGTATTTTTGATGACCTTAACAAGAAATTATTCCTTTTTCTTCTCTCATACTTAATGTATTTATGTCTCTATCTATCATCTATCTATCTATCTATCTATCTATCTATCATCTATCTATATATCTATCATCTATCTATCTATCCACAATTCATCTCTATCTCTCTCTCTATCCAGTCATAATCCATTTATCCATCTGTCTACCTATCATCTATCATCTGTTTATCTATTTATCTGTCTATCAGTCTATCTATATCAATCTACCTTTCTCATCTGAGGATAAGGACTATGTCCAATTCATTTCCTTCTCCCCAATACCAAAACATAAACATTTAATAAATATCTGCTGAATGAATATTAAATGAGATTCAAATTTCTACTTCGGCTAGATGGACAGGGGCAGAAAAAGGATAAAAATTGTTTTCAGATATCCATTATCTAAAGGACCAGTATTTTTATTACAAAAATGTCAATTACTTAGATATGATGTTTATTTGAATAGTAACTGATAAAAATAAGAGTAGAAAATGATGTTGCAGAGTAGCTGAAAGTTTGAAGATACAATGATCAGTCATGGAAAAAATGATGATAAAAGAAATTTAAATTTTGCTGTCATCTAAAGATGGTGTGGCTAATCTATACAATTAACAAAACTCATCAAAGCATGAAGTGAAACAGAATTGTCTTATATATGAACTGAAGGGAGGATTTTTTTTTTGCTGTTATTTTGTTATTGTTGTTGATGATGATGGACTTTTCAGGGGAAGGAGAAAAGCAATTTCCTGGGAGTCAGTAGAATGGAGATCTAGTCCTGATACTATCATATGGTCTGCTGGAGTCTGGACAAATTACTTTGCCTCTATAGGCTTCAATTTTCACATTTGTAAAATGAGGAGAGTAGACCACAGGGGTGCTCTCAAACTGAAATTGCATATGGGCTTTAGGCTTGCAGCACTTGCCTATTGATATTTATTTGAATGATTTCAGAAAGCTATGATTTCCTTGAAGTGCATGTGCCTCTATCATTATCAAGAATTGTCTTTATTAGTTGCTGTGCTCAAAACAATTATCTTTGATGGACTGACTACAGCACTTGAACTTTTCCAAATTTAGTAACTGTGGTCCTCCTCCAAGAATAGGTGCCACCTGGCATGAAAATATATTTACTTGGTACGACTTGCCAGAGTTTTTCCCCATTGGCATTTCTACTTGGAGAACCCATTCTGTGCCAAGGTAGAAGACTATCTGCATAATTAAAATAAAAATCTATTTTTTCTTTACATTGATCATCTATTATTTTCCCTTGGCATAGTACATCTGGAGTTGTTCCCTTGGCACTGGGACTGTGATCAGGAAGACCTGAGTTCAAATCTGAATTCAGATAGTCATTACCTATATGACCCTTGACAAGTCATCCACTTCTCTCTTTGCCTCAATTTCCTCATTTGTGGAATAATAATAATGATAATAACACTTATTTGGCAGGGTTGTTGTTATGATCAAATGAGACAATAATTGTAAAAGCATTCATTACCATGCATTAAACATAGTGGTTTACACATAGTATAGTATAGTGTTATAGAGATGTTAGCTGTTATTATTATTATCTACAAAAAAATCAATTGTTCCACCTGTGGGTTTGAAGTACTTTCCTTAAGGATTAGAATGTTCTCTAGAAATTCATCCCAGACAAAGAAGGTCAAAGTGTATTAAGACCCAAGTAAGGAAAAAAAACATTTCTGTGACCGTGAAAACATTTTAAGTTGCCTCCCCTCTCCATTTAAAAATGGAACCCTCTCTGCATTCCAATCCATTAGGCACTTTGCACTTTACATATAAAACATACAGCTAGGTTTCACCACAGAAAACAGAATTTGCTTGGTATTGGAAATAAATACACATATAAAAAGTTCTTTGAAAGTTCCCCTTCTGCTGGAGTACTCTAGTCAGGTAGAACTATCTTGTCTACCACTAATTAAGGTTTTGCATATATTTTAAAACAAGGTCTTAAAGATGTTACTCAAAATTAGAACCAGTATTCATAGTATGGAGCCTAGAATAGTTACTCCTAAAATTGACAATCATAGATTTTAGAACCAGAAAGGAACTTTGAAATATTCTCATTTGACCCCATCATTTTACAATTGAGGAGACTGAGGTCAATGATGTGAAACAATTTGCTCTTAAAAACAGTAGAACAGAGATTTGAAGCTATATTTTCTCATTCTCAAATTGGATTGGAAGAATGGTCATAAAAAGATCTCCACCAATCTAAGTAAAGAGAACTCTAAAAAAATTGATTGAAAATTAAAAAAAAACAGGTAGCCATCTCTAGGGTGGGAAGGAAGAAAGGAAAAAAAGAAGTAAAAAGAAAAAATTGAAAAAACTTGCTCATTTGAAAGGAATAGTAAATTGTGTGTAGCAGGTTTGCAGCTTCATGTACAATCATCTTTTTATTGTGCTATGTCATGGGAATGCTTGTTTTATTCAATACATTAAAAATAAAATTAAAAATAACTAAATGAAAGAAAAAAAGGGAAATCAGAAAACAATGTTAGTGGTGTATAGTAGAAGGAAGCACTTCTTAGAGTCAGAAGACTGTGCCTGAAGTATTACCTTAACTTGCCTGAGATTTAATTTCCTCATCTATAAAATGAGGGAAATAATAGTTGAGCTACCTCTCCCTTGGAGAAAGAGTTTTGTAAATACTCAAGTACAATATGCAAAACAAAATGATATGTTACGTCTGAAAAGGACCTCAGGGAGCATCCGTATTTATGTCTATCTGAACAGAAATGCCTTATTCAGCAGTCCAAAGAAGTAGTCATCTAACATCTGTTTAAAGATTTCAAGAAATTGGAAATCTAATGAATTCAGAAGTCTACCCATTCCTCTTTAGGACCCCTCAAATTCTAAAGAAGTTTTCTTTCCTTTAAAATGCGTGTCTCTACAATTTTCATTTGTTTGTTCTTATATCTATCCCCTAGGACTTAATGGAACAATGCAACATTCTTTTCTATATTCCTTTTAATATGTGAAGATAATCATGATGACTCCACTGTCTCCTCTTTGCTAAGCATTCTTATTTCCTTCAACAAGTTTTCCTATGGGATTTTCCCTAGCTTTCATTCTAGCTGTTAATCATTTTTATGTAGAAATGAAATAGTTTGTCAATGACCTTATTAAACCTTGTATACACAACTAAATATAATATTCTAGATTTGGACTGACAAAACTAATTGTTATTGGTACTATTACCTTTCTCTTTCTGAGTACTGTGCCTTTCTTAGTGAAGTCTTAGTGATCTTTTGGCTACAAATAAAATTGCTAATTTTCAACTTGTGGTTGATTAAAGATCTTTTTGGCTACAAATAAAATTGTTAATTCATTTTGAACTTGTGGTTGATTAAGGATCCTTTCTAGTCACACATCCTGCATCTGTATAATTGATATAAATCTATAGTTGTATGTGTATAAACTTATGCACATACACACATATATATATATAAAATCCCTGTTAAATTTCATCTTATTATATTTGCCCGATTTTGTACCTTGCCAAGTCATCCAACATATCAAATATCCTTTTCAATTTCATGCCATCAGTAAATTTAGTGTGTGACATCTATGATTTAATATAGACTTTAGTCCACAAGATCCATGATCTCACTAATGAGGGTATCTTCTCCATTGATGCAAATTGTAATTTAACCACATATTCTCATCCCGTATCATTCCTGTCCACATTCTCTCATTGCTTCCCCATTAATAATCTACCTTATATGCTGAAGCTTTCTTTTAGGTTATTTTAAATTTCACAGAAATCAGTGTAAATCTCAAGCTATATCTTTGTTATTCCTCAATAGCACCACAGGACTGACCCATCTCCTTTTTAAATGATACATTTTCTTATAATAAAACTCCTCACACCAATTGTTGGGGGCAGACAGGTCTTCATTAGAAATAGGTTGCAGGCTATTTTTAACTTCTGCAACCTCTTTGGTATCCTTGAGGTCATCTTGAAACTTTTTATTAAAGATTGTACTATTCTAAGATTCACAATAAAATTAAAGGAGAATAAGTATTAAAATATTTATTTTTTTGTTTCAGGTATAATTAAAAATATATGAAATTTCCCAAAGACAATCCAGAATGCTCTCTCTTATTCAATTTTAGATCTAATTGCCCAGCAACAATATCTTTATCAAATACATGGATTTAAGAATTAATTCAATGGATTTGCCTTCCAACCTATAGTCTGAAAGAGAGTTATTTTTCATCCTTTTAGCTTTTCATGTGCAGTTTATTTGGTCATTATATTTTGAGTAATCATAATTCTTAAAAAAAAGTGTTGTGATATTCTGGCACTTGACGAAATTAGCACAATTAATCTGGAATCAAGGGCAATTGAAAGATTTCATCATTTTCAAGTGGTCCCCTTTCAATTTGGTCCTGAGAACAGCATCCTCTAAGACAATGATGAGTACTTTTGGTGTGATTCCATCTTCCACTCTCATGCTTTGATGTCAATAATAATGGGGTCATTAAAAAGAGTAAATTTTATAGTTGCATTTATCAAAGAACCTTGTATGATATTAACTTTAGTAGACTTCCTGGAAGATAGCTTTAAATTTACATATTGCTCTGCTGAGTAATATGTGTTCTTGTTATCAACCAACAATAAACATAGAATTTGGGTTTTTTTTGTGCCTTTCATTCAGTTTTATAACCTTAAAGATATGGTCTGCTATAGAATATCATTTATAAAAGACTTCTCAATCTCTTTTCATATTTTCATCAGGGATAAGCTTGATGTGCCTGTAGACCACCTCATAAAGATTTACAAGGATGATCAAATAGGCATATGAGTTGATGATTTTTTATGACTTCAATAATTTTTTGTCCAATTGGATGATTTGTGATGATTGATGTCATTCACAATTTTCCACTTTTTAAACCTTCCATTACTTAAAATATCCTTTAATACTTTCAATATTGTTTTGCTCCTAGCACAGATTTCTTCAGTCTGCATTTGGTCTGGTTCAATTTCTTCTCTTCATTCTCTTTTTTTATGCAATTCTACTCTTTAATCTAACACACCATAGAATGAAAGATTAGAGTCTAATTGTCAGCAATAATGAAAAGAAATCATTACTGAAATATTAACAGTTTATTTATCTTTTTACATCTATGTGTTGTCCACATGGCAACAACAGTTGTGAATGCTTTTAGGGCAATATGGTTTAGGAATCAATATTTATGGATGCTGTTTTTCAATATTTTATATGGAGATAGTGATCATAATTTTCTACACCATTCTCCATAAGGTTTTGTATATAATTTTATATTCTAATCTTGTATATTCTAATATACTTTTTGGATAATCTTTCTCCAACTGGAAAGAATATCATATATTTTTTGAGTATTTTTGATTTTTTTGTTGTTAGTTTTATATTTGTTAAACTTTTTAGAGAAAATGATGACAAAGTCAGTATCTTAACCTTTTTCCATTTTCCATTTTTGTCATTGATGATGAATTGTTTGAAAAGGTTGTGCTGAAGTTGTGAAAATTATGTGGAAAGTATTGACTTAAATTTTGTCTAATTCAATATTAATTTTGGCCTTAATTGTAGTTACCTAATAGTTTAAGTGCACACAAATTTTGAAATTCCACATCAATAAGCAGTCATTATTTATCTCCAAGTTTTCTTCATTTTATGATCTTGTGTGATGCTGCTAAATGCTCTTCAATCCCAACATTTTCTAACTAACTTCTGGAAGAAAATATTAATGAAATTCATATACACATTTATAAATGTGAGGCTTTTGCATTATCTCTATTATTTTTGTTTCTAAAATATGATTTGCAAGTCTAATAAATAATAAGTATATGTAATTAAGATAAGAAATGTCCTGTCCTTTGTAAGGTCTCATAATCTATCCCTTTAATAATAAATATCAAGGGCAGCTAGGTGGCACAGTGGATAGAGCACTGGGCTTGGAGTCAGGAATACCTGAGTTCAAATCCGGCCTCAGACACTTAATAATTACCTAGCTGCGTGGACTTGGGCAAGCCACTTAACCCCCTTGCCTTGCAAAAATTAAAAAAGAAAACAAAACAAAATAATAATTATCAAGAATATCCAGTCAAGAATCAAAGTCAAGCTAATTGACTAATAGTTTTAAGAATTACTCCCCTCCCCTTTTTGGAAGAAAGGGTACAATGTCAATGTCATGTCCTTTGGCTCATCTCCCATTTATCTTGATTCCTCAAAGTTTCCTCATATTGATTTGCCAACTATTAATCAACTCTCAGTTTTTTTTCATAATCTGGAATTTAGTTTGTTTTCACTTGGTACTTAAATTCACTGGGGGTATCTAGGTACTCTTTGAATATCTCTTGATGTCCATCATGTTCAAGCACACTGTTAATCAATTTTTGTTCTGTTCTTCCCAATCTAAGATTATTCTCCTTGGCAAAGAAAACAAAAGCAAAACAAGAGATCAGTAGTTCTGCCTTCTCTCTGTTATCCATTATTATTATTATTATTATTACTGATACATGTCATGTAAGATTAATACCTTTTCTTGGATTTCTGCATGACCGGAATGTAGGCTAAATTGTTCAATTAAATGTTCAACTAAATTGGATGTGAAGTGCACTTTTCAAGGGAAAACTTGGATCTTAAAATGAGTATTTTAAAAATCATTAGCAATGTAAAATTTCTACAATGCCTTGGCTTGCTTGACTTTATTATCTAAAAAATGTCTACTATACAAGCATATTTCAGAGTGAATCTGTGGAAAGTCATAATAATTTAGCTAAATATCCATGGAAACTTGACCACTTGCAGCTGAGATTCAGCAAAAAGGGGGAATAGTTACTTTGTGGCTTCTCCTTCCATTGCTCACTCCTAAATCTTTCTAGAGGAAAAAACCCCAGAAATCTAGAAAAATATAGTTCACTCCTCAATCTTTCTCACTCCCAGGGAATTTTCCCATTTATCCTCTGAATATACCTTTTGTTCTAAAAGGATATTTAGTTCAACCCAAACAATTTTTTTTTAGGTTTTTGCAAGGCAAATGGGGTTAAGTGGCTTGCCCAAGACCACACAGCTAGGTAATTATTAAGTGTCTGAGACCGGATTTGAACCCAGGTACTCCTGACTCCAGGGCCGGTGCTCTATCCACTGTGCCACCTAGCCACCCCTAATTCTGGTTGAGTTTAAGTCATTTCTTGCATGTTGAAAATAGCTATAAATTTCTCTAAGAAATTTGAGATAACACACAACATTTCATTAAATCAAATAGATTACAAGGGTTATATAGTTCTATAAAACGAATCCTGTACCCATTGCCCTAGAGACAAAACTCAACTTTAAATCTCTTTGTAGATTGAAAAGTAATGGGTTGTACAAAACAAAGAAAGAATTCTTTCCGGGGCGGCTAGGCGCCACAGTGGATAGAGCACCGGCCCTGGAGTCAGGAGTACCTGGGTTCAAATCCGGCCTCAGACATTTAATAATTACCTAGCTGTGTGGTCTTGGGCAAGCCACTTAACCCCATTTGCCTTGCAAAAACCTAAAAAAACCCCAAACGAACAAAAAACAAAAACCCTCAAAACAAAACTCAACCAGAATTTGACAGGAGTTAGATTAAATGGGCAAAACACCTTCTATTCTCAATAGGTGAGTTGATAGAAATGTCAATCCTGGAAGAGACTTTTGAAATAATCTAGTCCAGATTCCTTATTTGACAGATCAGCAAGCTGAAGCCTGAAAAAGTTGTAATTAGCTTAAGGTCACTGGCTCAGTCTAGATTTCAGTCTCCAACCCATAGTTTTGTTTTTTTGTCTTTTGATTTTTGATAAGACAATGGGGTTAAGTGACTTACCCAAGGTCACACAACTAAATAAATATTATGTGTCCGAGGTTATATTTGAACTCAGGTCTTCCTGATTCCAGTACCAAGGCTCTATGCACTACCTAGTTGCTCTGCAATCCATATTTTTGAAATCTAAATATAAGGCATAGACTAAATCCAGGTCAAGCATATTTATGTAAAGGGTAATGTGGTTGTGAAGAGTGAATATTTATTTCAGTGGAGAGAGGTTACAAAATTATGCTGCATTAGGAGGTGAATGAGAGAAAGAGAGATTCAGAGAGAGAAGACCGACAGAGAGAGAGAGACAGACAGACAGACAGACAGACAGAGACAGACAGAGACAGAGAGACAGAGAGACAGAGAGAAATAGAGACAGAGACAGAGAGACAGAGACAGAGAGAGACAGAGACAGACAGAGACAGAGAAACAGACAGAGACAGAGAGACAGAGAGACAGACAGAGAAAGAGACAGACAGAGAGAGAGAGAGACAGAGAGAGACAGAGAGAGAGAGAGACAGAGACAGACAGAGACAGACAGAGAGAGAGAGAGAGAGAGAGACAGAGACAGAGACAGACAGAGACAGACAGAGAGAGAGAGAGAAGACAGAAGGCAGCTAGAGACAGAAAGAGAGAATCAAAGACAGATACAGAGGATAGATTGCAGGTCTTTTTCCTTACTCAGCAATTCCTAGGACTAATCTTTAAACTTTGGAAGTTGGTCAATAATGTTTAATCCTATACCCATTAAATAGTTACATGGTAATGTGCCCATCTATACAAATTAGGGCTATTACCATAGCATTCATCATAATTAAGGACTGAATGGAAGGCCCAAGATGAGTCTGATCAAACATTCCAAGTACAATAAGAGGTCTTACATCCATGAACATCTTAACCAGATTGGTTTACTCAAATTATTAAATTAAAAGAATGATTTTTTTCTGATACAGGTTGAACATCACTATAACATGCTTAAGAACAAAGACTATTTTTTTCTCTTGTAGGTGGATTAAAGTTTTAACTACACTTTCAATATCTTCCAAAATTATGTGCTAAATCATATACACAAACATAAATTAAAAGTCACTGCATAGTGATGGTAGTATAACAGAAAACTCATTTTTATTTAAATAATAATACTACTATCTAAATGCTCTTTGCAATTCCAAAATTCTTTAGCTTCAAAATTTTATCTGATTCTCTCCATTGTCCTATGAGTGTAGGTCTAAATATCCCTGTTTTTCTGAAACAGGATGTGAAGTGCTGAGGATTTGTTAAGGTAACATGGCTAGAATCAGAGTTTTGAATCTAGGTACTTTAGTTTTTCTTGTTGCCTTTCCAAAAGAGATTCTAGGTAGGGTTTCTTTTGACATTAAAAATATGATTCCATCTCATCCCAAACAGTAGCTTTGATATACTTGTAGTATTGAAGTCTGCCCTGAACAGCAATATTATACATTATATATATATATATATATATATATATATATATATATACTTACAAACATTTGCATATATATGCATATATTTACAAACACACATATGTCTATACATTGGTCAAGTGAAATTTAACAATGAGGGGCGGCTAGGTGGCATAGTGGATAAAGCACTGGCCCTGGAGTCAGGAGTACCTGGGTTCAAATCCGGTCTCAGACACTTAATAATTACCCAGCTTTGTGGCCTTGGACAAGCCACTTAACCCCATTTGCTTTGCAAAAAACTAAAAAAAGAAAAAAGAAAAATAAATTTAACAATGTATTCATATTCATTAATGTGTGCAAATAATAATATGTATTTAAAGAAATATGGTCTTCTTTTGAAGTTACTAATCATTTGCAGTGAGCATGAGGAATGATAAGTGGACAGCTTTCATGCTCCTTGGGTATCTTTGAGATGATAGGAGAAACAGAGGAAGGCATGTACCATGTTGAGTGGTCCTACTGTGGTAAATTTAGGGCAGGATATGGATGAATCAGGATGGACAGACACAGATGGGTTGTGATCTGCTTTGTTGAAGGTAATGGCAAAGTGAATGATATCAAGGTCCACTGTGATATTTGAGGACTGAGTAATCATTCATTGAAGTATAGAACATTTTCAATGTTGAAAATCTGTTAATTTCCAACAAGTGTCTAATTTGCTTCAAAAATATAAAATTTTGAGCACTTTAAGTGTGAGATCTCTCAAATAATGATTTTTTCCCCTCTCCTTTCTCTTGCAGAGTTTTTGGAGCTGCCATCCTCCTCACCTCTACCCTCAATATGTTAATCCCGTCGGCAGCTAGAGTGCATTATGGCTGTGTGATATTTGTTAGGATCTTACAAGGGCTTGTTGAGGTATGGAATAGTAGAATGATCAGATTAACTTTTCTGAATCATAAATGATGATATAAGGCTAAGTCTACAAAGTGTCAAACCTACTGATTGAAATGCAATGTATAACTCCTTTCAAAATGACTTTATCTGGTGCTGAGCAGCAGGGAAGAGATAAAGATTAGATGAGTCAGGACAGCTGTCCTTAAGGAGTTCAAAAATCTAACAGGATGATATGGTATATACATATATATATATATATACATATATCAAATGTTGACCTTGCAGTGATGAATCACTAGATTTCAGAGATGGAACACAACTCAGTGGCATCTGGTGTAATCCATACAAGAGAAGAATGCCCCCATCCCACCAAAATCTTCCTATCAAGTGACTGTCTAATCTCTTCTCAAAGAAAATAAGGTGGAATTTACTACCTCTGTAGTCAGTCCTTTCTACCTTGGGATCTAATTGTTAAAAGTTTTTTTCTTTTTTATATCAAATTTAAATATTTTTTTTGCAATTATTATACTTTGCTCCAAGTTCTAGTCTCTTTTCTATCTATCTATCTATCTATCTATCTATCTATCTATCTATCTATCTATCTATCTATCTATCTATTTTTCCAATAATTTTCCTATTTCTCTCTCCCATCCTTCCCTCCCACCACCTCCATAGGATAGCAAATAATCTGATAAGGGTCATATACACATATAATCCAAGTTCTATTCTCTAGGGACTGGAAGAACTGACTTCATATTACTCCTTTGTCACCTGTTAATTATGTGACCATAAGCAAGCCTGTGGCTGTCCTTGTACCTAAATTTTCTCTGTAAAGTGAACATTGAAGTACCTATCCCATATATCTCGCCGCATAGTGGTGAAGTTCTTTATGTATATACAAACAAAAATTTCCTTCCTTCCTTCCTTCCTTCCTTCCTTCCTTCCTTCCTTCCTTCCTTCCTTCCTCCCTCCCTCCCTCCCTCCCTCCCTCCCTCCCTCCCTCCCTTCCTTCCTTCCTTCCTTCCTTCCTTCCTTCCTTCCTTCCTTCCTTCCTCCATCCTTCCTTCCTTCCTTCCTCCCTCCCTCCCTCCCTCCTTCCTTCCTTCCTTCCTTCCTTCCTTCCTTCCTTCCTTCCTTCCTCCCTCCCTCCCTCCCTCCCTCCCTCCCTCCCTCCCTTCCTTCCTTCCTTCCTTCCTTCCTTCCTTCCTTCCTTCCTTCCTTCCTTCCTTCCTTCCTCCATCCTTCCTTCCTTCCTTCCTCCCTCCCTCCCTCCCTCCTTCCTTCCTTCCCTCCATCCTTCCTACCTTCCTTCCTTCCTTTCTCCCTCTCTCCCTTTGTTTCCATAACATTTTATAAACTCCCCCAAGTGTTATGTCAATGTCAATTATTATTTTATGTGAGAAATACATAAAAATATATAAAAATAGTAATTAACTTTGTTTAGCATTTTATTATAAGTGGAAGTGAGGTATAATGGGTAGGACCAAATTTGAAGCCTGGAAGATCTGGGTTTAGGTTCTGTCTCTGATATACACTGATTCCTTCACTCTAAGCATGTCACTTAACCTCTCAGTGCTTTAGTTAATGCTCTAAAACTATAATAAAACAGAATAATTGTAAACTTCAATTGACAGAAGGAGTTTCATCTCCTAGGGGCTCTTACCCATGGAATCACAGAACTAGTCATAGTTTTATTGCAGGTGTTATTTACTCCCATTTTACAGATGAAGAAGGTGAGGCCCAGGAAAATTAAATGACTTGATTGTCCTATAGCTAAGTCAGAATCATGTTTTCCTAAAGCCAGATTGAGCATCCTTTCCACTATATTCTACTAATTCTCTAGAATCTAGTGAAAACTCCTTATTGGCTTGATTTATCAGGGAAGCATTAAGGAAGGAGACAGTAATAAGTGTATGCCTCATACTGGAGTGGTGACAGTGAGTAGAGAAAGGAGGGATCAGATGGACCTGACAAGACTTGGGAAGTGATTGGCTCTGCTAGGTGCAAAAGATTGGAAAGATGAAAGATAACACTAAGTATATGAAGACAATACTGTTGCTCTGTTTTCATAATACCAAACCACTGATATAAGGGATAGTTTTCAAAGAATTGGTTGCTTTCGAAAATGATTAGTTGTCTTGGCATTGTGTGGATACAACTTCTTTGTTGAAATGGTACAATAAAATATTTTAAATCAGGAAACTGCTAGGAAAAACCATGAATCAATAATGAATTTCTCTTAGGAAGTTTTAGATTTTTGTTGGTAGTATCTCTGATCTTTTTCTGTCAATTCAAGGTAGTGTTCCACTAAACAGATTCCCACTATCTAGAAATGAAAGACCACTTGGATTCTAAAGCTTAATACTTGATTCTGGGTTTTAAACAATTTTTCAATATGATGTCAATTTATGAAGAATGTTTTAAATCATTGAAAAAGGCCTTTTTCCTGCAGTTAGCAGATAGAATGGTACCTCATGAAGGAAGCTAAAAGTTTTGCCCAGGCTATTAAGCTTCAGAAATAATCAACGCTGTTAGGTATTACCTTGATTCAAAAAAGCTGAAGTTTAAAAGTCAGAGATCTACAATGGATCCTGGCTGTCCCTTTCATTTTGGAACCAATGATTTGCATAGATACATTGAGATAAAATTATCTTTCAAAATTCTTCAGAGAAATAACTGGAGGGTGGAGGAACTGTGGTTCTGAATAAAAGTCTTAGCTTTCTTTTTTCTAAACTGGAGCTAAATAAAATTTGAAGTGATGGGAAAGCCTTGGAGAGGGAAGGAGGATGTAATTGTTACCTTAAAATAGACCTCTTCCCTCGTGAGACCCAAAGTGTCTAAGAGAGCAGGGAAGACAAAGAGATAGTGACATTTAATTAAATTTTGGAACAACTTGGGACTAGTCTGTAGGTAAAACACAAGAAAGCCAAGTGGTTTTGCTTTTCAGTTTCTCAGTACTCTGTGATCCCCTTCCCCTATTCCCCCCCCCCCCCCCACAGGGAGTCACCTATCCTGCCTGTCATGGGATATGGAGTAAATGGGCCCCTCCTCTTGAAAGGAGCAGACTGGCAACTACTTCATTTTGTGGTAAGTAACTTGTTCTGCTTTTCTATGGTTTATGAGCTCAAGTCAAAAATGTTTATTCATTTCTTGTCTACTCTTCCATTTGTTGTAGGTTCCTATGCAGGAGCTGTGATTGCAATGCCTTTAGCTGGGATTCTTGTGCAATATACTGGATGGTCTTCAGTGTTTTATGTCTATGGTATGTTAACTTTTTTCCTTCAAGGCAAGCCTGCTCTTTTCTCTGACAAGTGTCAGAGAATAAAGTCATTATTAACCCCAGATTAATGCCAATAAATCCAAGCAATAAAAATGGTTTTTATTTTAAATGAAAGATAACATTTGGTTTTGGTGAATTTTGATTCCTTCATTGAAGTCCTCCTCTGATGTCAACTTAGAAAAGGTGACCTGGATTCGGAAAAGCTAAGACTGGTATTTGATTTAGAGTTAGAAGGATCCTTAGAGGATATCTATCACAATCCTCTTATTTTTACAAACCAGAAAGGTTGTGGTTTGTGTCCCCCTAGGTCTTAAATAAGTAAGTAACCCAGATTTTCTGGCTCCAAATACATAACTCTATCCCCAATATTAAACTGTCCATTATCTTGACTTGCCTCTTGGAAGCTAAGCTCTGTCAGATACTACCAAACTGGAAACACTCTGTATGATCCAAGAGATAATTTCTGGACTTGTCGACCAAGGACCAGACTAGCTATATGCACTTGGCTGACCACCAAGGAATGAGTGATTTTTTTTTTTCCAGAGTAATTCTGCTAAGGCAAGGAGGGTTTGCGATCTGTTGGTGAAGAGTATCCGTATGGTTGAAATCACAAATCTTTCGAAGAATTTGAGTCAGATTGTGTTTCCCTCAGTCATATTGTATTTCCCTCATCACTTTAATATTTTGAAATTAAAAAAAGGTTTTCTTCCCATAATTCTTCTCATACTATTCATTTCTTCTTGGAAATTGCTATTAAGCTGCCAAAATAGATTTCTTTAAGTAAAAATGTTCTTTTTGCTTCGTGTGTGTATGTGTGTGTTTGTGTGTTTAGAGGAAATTAAATGTGTGATTTCATGGGTATAGGGTGCTTCTCTATGAGGAAACTTCCCTTTCTAATGGAGTAGTGAATGTTCTGGTATTTATGGCCTTGGGGAGTTGTCTGAGGCGCTCTAAGAGATCCAACAGTTGGACCAGGGGACTCAACCAGTATGTGTCAAATGTAGATGGGACCTTCCTAATTCATACCTACTCTCTATTTCCTATGTCAGACTATTTTTTGCTAGAGATAAAGAAAGGCTTCAATAAAAAAAATATTTTTTCAAAATTTTATGAAGGGCAGTGAGGTGGCACAGTGACTAGTGCATCAGCAATGGAGTCAGGAGGCCCTGAGTTCAAATTTGACTTCAGACACTTAATACTAACTTAGGTGTGTGACCTTGGGCAAGTCACTTAATACCATTGCCTTGCAAAAAATTTATTAACATTATTTGTATCTATATTATAAAAAATCAATGAAATTTAAAAAATAGATACTTTTAATATGTTCTTTTAATTTAGATTAGCATTATCTCTAGCAAACAGAAATAGAGTCTATTAACTGATTGCCATTGGAGGAGATAAGGTGGAGGGGAGAGTTTATAAACATTCACTCCTCTATTTTTCTTGTCCCTCATTATCTGTATGTTTTTCATTTCCTTTGGGTTGTGGATCCAGGGTTGTCAGACTCCTAATACACTGGATAGCCCTGTGTAGGTACTAGTAAATTCAGGCTGCATAAACCTGGTCTTTCTTTCCCTAGACTTGAAAGCAAAGAATCATGACCTGAGATATAGATCTGTAGGGTCTTTAGAGGGTCATCAAGTCTAATACCTTCATTTTACAGATAGGAAAACTGAGGTCTATGGAGGTTAAGTGATTTGACTCAGATCACACAGATGGTCACTGTGTGGATACATACTCTAGTCCTAATATGGCAATATACCATTGTTTAATAAATTATAGCCATCTCTTCCCAGTTACAAATCTTGTTCTTTAAAGCCAAACTAGTCTTTCTTCCTAAATGACAATTTTTAAATTTATCAGTTAAATTGATAAAGGGAAGAAGAAATTGCCAGAGAATTAATTTTCAACTGACACTGATTGAACTTTGCCTTTCTCCCTTAATAAATGAAGGTGACAATCTGAATAAAAGGTGACAGAGAATCAGATCCCAGAAGCTCATATAATTTGTCTCATTTTATTACTGCTTTATGAAGAAAATACCAGGGATGGTGAAGACTGTGAATAGTTTATAGCATGTCTATTAAGTTGTGACTTTGTGTTATTTTGGGAGTAAGGAGATTCATGATCTCATTAGATTCATGGCACAATTGTTCATTTAGTGAGAGAGAGAGAAAGAGAGAGAGAGAGAGAGAGAGAGAGTAGAATAAATCAATTCAGTGAAGATATTCCTTATAAATACCAGGAAACTGCAGTAGACACTGGGGTAGACAAAGTTTAGATAAGACATAGTCCTTGCCTTCAGGGAATTTTTATTCTAATAGAAAAGAAAATCAGTAACTATGCTGCCTAATAAGAGATGAATATGTTTCAGAGGTTCAAAAGCAAGTACCTGGTGTGGTCCAGTAAAAAGGGAAACAGGAAGGTTTTAAGGGATCAGAAGGAATTTATCGAATATAGTGAACAAGAGAGATCTTTAAGACTTAAGGAATGTGTGAGAAAAGACTCATTGGCTCAGAGATTTAGAACTGGAAGGGATCTTGGAGGCAATCAAGCTTAATCTTTACATTTGACAGCTGTGGACACTGAGACCCAGAGAAATTAAATAGTTTACCTATATAGGCCATAAGTGTTAGAGAATGGGTTAGAACCCAGTCTTCAATTCCTTTGAACTTGAAATCTGTTCCCACTATATCATACTATCTCTACAAAGTCAAAGAAATGAGGAAATACAGGTTCTGACTGGGAAATGGATTGTAGTCCAAGTGGGTTGAGGTATAGAAAATGTGGAAAAGTAAGGTGACAATAGTCAGTGAAAGTCTTTAGTCGTAAGGTAACTAATGACATGAACTTTCAATATCCATATATGTCAATTGACCTTATGTTAAAGTCATACCATATACAAGGAGACATAGGAGAAACTTTAGATTTAAAAAAATATCTTTTGGGGCAGCTAGGTAGCATAGTGGATAAAGCACCTGCCCTGGAATCAGGAGTACCTGGGTTCAAATCCAGTCTCAAACACTTAATAATGACCTAGCTGTGTGGCCTTGGGCAAGCCACTTAACCCCATTTGCCTTACAAAAACCTAAAAAAATATCTTTTGAAATATATCATTCTTAATGAATTAACCCAGACAGCAGGAACTGAATGTGTACAGTTAAGATGGGAGATACAAATTCCAGACACTTTAAATTGGATATTTGAACATAAAACACCTTCTCCTGTTAGGAAAATAGAGTAGGAGAGTAATAATAATTTTTCATAATTGATTGGAAAAGAACAAGATGCAAGCCAGCCAGGGCATTAAAGAGTGAGGTGGGGGCAGAAGACGGCGGACATTCACCTTTTTCCTCAGGGACTTCAGTTACCAAGAGAATGGTAATTGGGAAGGGGGAATTGAAGAGGCAATTGAAATATCTAGCAACTGAAAAATCAGAATAAATCAGTCAATATTCCTTGTATTATTAATGACTATCAATACATATAGTGGAAAACAGACATGTTTTAATGGTGAGATTGCTAAAAGGGTAGGGTATGAAAAAGGACTCATTTGGAAAGGAGTTTACTGCTATTTATTTATGGATTGACTTGGGAATATACTAGATCATATAACTGAAAAGAAAATAAGGTTTACTTACATGAAATATGGAATATTGCTACATTCATTACTGCACCTCATTTCTTTCATGGTCCAAACACTTAGAACAAGAAAAGATGCTGAATTTTGTTTGAATAGATGGTGCCACCTCTGACATATCCTGACCGGGTAACTTTGGTCAAGTCACATAACTTTCCCTCAGGCAATTCTTTAAGGCTATATGTACTATAAGGCTATATACTAAGCGCAAGGATGGAGGGAGTTTCCATATCAGGATTTCCACACACATTGATGAAAGCAAAATCCAGAATCCTCCAACCACTACTGCCATTAGCACCAAAAAAAAAAATATCTCTGAGAGTGATATTTGTAAGTTTTAGATGAACATGAATCAATATATTCCTTACCCCTAATCCAAACACAACACACACACACACACACACACACACAGTCCACACAAATACATAAATGTTAAAAAAAACTTTCCAAAATCCAAACCACTGAATTTTAAGGCCCATATGTTTACCCTACCAGGGGGTTATATAAAAAAATGATATAGCAAATATAATAAATTGGTCTGACTGAATTCAGTTTGGGCTTTTAGCTTTCTAAAAAGATTTAATTCAAATAAGAAAAGTGTCCATTTATTTAGCTAATACCAGCCAAGAAGATTAATTCCATTTTTCACTTCCCAATGTATTTTCTTGGTTTGTAAAACTGGATTGTGCCTACCTGTAATGCTTTCTTAAAACTCCAGGTGAAATGACAGTGCTTCCCCTTATATATCTCCATTGTCTGCAACTCTGTGTGATGCCTAAACCAATTCATGAATTCTTAGAAGAGTCTTCTAAGGCAAGTTTTACTTTCTCACCCAGCAGAGTGTGTGCGTTGGTGAGAGCAATTACAGTGCCATTCTCACCTCCACTGAAGTGTGATGCAGTTGCTATACTGATGTGAGCAAAAGTTGCAGAGTAGAATGTATTCTTGGCTAAAACTAACAGCCTTCTAGATACATGAGTCCTTCAATATGCTACTGAAACAAGCACTAATTGCCAATTATATAGAATAAATGGAAGTTTCTATATGTCTGCTTACATTTTAAAATATTTCTCCTTCAGTTTCCTATTTTCTACTTTTTTCTCCTTTTTGACAGGGAGTTTTGGAATGGTCTGGTATATGTTTTGGCTTTTGGTGTCTTATGAGAGCCCTGCTAAGCATCCAACCATTACAGATGAAGAACGAAGGTACATAGAAGAAAGCATTGGAGAGAGTGCCAATCTTTTAGGGGCAATGGAAGTAAGAACTTTATTACACTGTATATATATATATTCCTGCTTTTATTTTCTTCCTTAAACTCTTTTTCAGGTCCATATTCAAGGAAATGAATTTTCTCAATTTCTAATACTGTTATAAAAAGCCCAACTCCCCTTGATTCTTTGGAATCAAAATTGACTTGCTTTCTAGTTTCTTATTCAGTAGTTGCTTTGAATCCATTTTCCTTTAATTAATAGTTCTCTAACAAACTTTAGTCATATGATTATAGATAGAAACTGTTTTAAAATATAGTAACTATATTGTGTTAAAAATTGGTGCATCAGGGATAATCATAGGAGCCATCAATTGATAAACTGGGCAATGTCTCATGGAATTACACTCTGACTTCTTATGAAGGGACAAGGGCCTTTGTCAGGAGGACCTAGGGAAGACTTGACATTAATTTCTAACACCACCCTGAACATTATTTAATTTTGTTTATATTAAAAAATTGGACTAGATAATCTCTAAGTGCTCTTCTGGTTCTAAAATTCTATTATTCTAATCCATTTTTGATGCATTAAAATATCCTAGAGAATTATCATTATCCATATCAAACTACCTTCTGTAGTTGTGTGAATGGTTCAGTCAATGGCACACCATGTAACAAAACTTGTAGCTCTCTTTGAAGTGTCTCCCCAAATCGCCAGTTTTCCTGATTCTACATAATTAATTTACCTTCTTTTCTATTAATATATTCTTGGTAATATTCTTTATAATATTTTATAAGAAGCCCTAAACTTAATTAAAAACATCAAAGTAATAGACATAGCAATGTTTTAAAAAAGGAAACCAATATATATATATATATATATATATATATATACATATATATATATGTCTATGAAACTAAATATACATAAACACACACACATATAGGAACATATATATTTGAATTTTAGTTCTTGTGAAGTGACTTAACTGGAGTGATTTAAACTTAAGCATTCATGCTAAATGAAAATTAAAGTTTGAAGTAGATGTTTAGGTTCATTAGAATTCATCAGAGTGGTAGTTTCTCAAATTGTTTGTTTCCCATGCTTGGACATTCCTGTTACCCAGTACCTTTTTGATGTTCCCATACTAAGAAACACATACTCATGGAGGACATAATTGGATATTTTGTCCCCCAAAGAGTAAGAATCTTTGTTCAGTCTTCTATACTTGTAATAATTTGAAGTTTTCTTTGTAAAGAAATTTGCCCATCTTCACCCAGATAAAATAAGTGTTGCTCCATATTTGCAATTGGTTTTCTGTTCACATCAGCATACCATTCATCCCCCAGAAAACAAACTCTAGTACCCTTAGCATTTCACTTTAACTTTTCTCTTTCATTGTTTTTTCTACTTTTAAGTTAGGAGTTTAGAGTAAGAAGGGAATTGGGAGATTATCTGGTATATGCAAAGTTTTCATTTTTATAGATGAAGAAAGTAAGACCCATCAACATTAAGTGGTTTGCTGAAGATCATATAACTAGCCAATGTAAGAATCTGGAAAAGAACTCTAGTTTCCTGACTCATAAGTCAAGGCTTTTTCCATTACATTGTGCAAACATTCATGTCTATAAGGGGAGGAGGAATAGTGGAGGTAGAATTTAGGCTCATGGGACTCCATAATGCCCCAGTGCCAAAGATACATTCCTCCTTCATGCTGTGTTATAAATCTGAACATTCAAACAAGACCACCCTAAATTGGTAATATTTATTTTTAGAGTATATCTAAGGTGAAGAAATAAAATCCAGTGTTTTTTGTCTGTCCATTGCATAAAGAACTAAAGACCATGGTATGAGATCCATGATAGTCAGAAAATTGTTTAGTTTTTTTTAAACAGTCATTTGATTAAATTAAATGAACTGTATGAATGTCTACCCATTTAATTAATTTGTGACAGTTTTTAAAACAAGAGTTGTCAATATAAATAAGATTTGACTGAGTGGACTACTATATCATAAATATCAAACTAGCTCTGAGAATTTAGGGAAGGCATCAGGGACATATTAAAAAAATGGGATTGGTGCACTAGTCAATCCATTTCATTTTAACTTAGAGTGCTTTAGTGTTACTGAGTGGTTTCCATATATTAACTGTTTTAAATCTCATGACAACTCTGATATTTGTGTAAGCATATTTATCTCCTTATATTATCATAGATGAGGAAATTGAGTTGAAGAGAGAGTAAGTGCCTAGTTCAGGGCATACAGCTAGTCAAAAGGAGAATACAATGTACACTAAGACATCTTTCTTTTTAAATTTTTTTTATTTAAGGCAATGGGGTTAACTGACTTGCCCAAGGTCACACAGCTAGGTAATCATTGTGTCTGATGTCAGATTTGAACTCAGGTTCTCTTGACTCCAGGGTTAGTGCTCTATCCACTACGCTACCTAGCTGCCCCTTCAACAAAATGTACTCTAAGATGTACTTTAAGTACAATACTTTTTCAATTATAGCCTACTACATGTCTACTTAACATTCATTATAATAAAAATCCCTCATTATAGTATGGCAGATATGACCATATCACTCCCCTTCTCAAGAAGCATCCTTGTTTGTCTATTGCCTCTATGATAAATTGTAACCTCTTTTTAAGACATTAAAACCATTAACAGTCTTTTTCTAACATATCTTTCTAGACTAATTTTACATTATTTCCCTTCATGCATTTCAGATTCCTATCAAACTGACCTGCCCACCATTTCCAATATACAACATTTCATCATTGACTTCCATGTCCTTTGCATGGGTGCTCCTCCTTCCCATCTCAATTCTTTTGATCCCTAGCTTCCTTCTTTCAAGGTTCAGTGGAAATGTTTTTACTACCCAGAAGCTTTTCCTGGTTCCCCAGTAGCTAGTGACATTCTGAAATGACTTTGAAATGATTATGTGTAAAATTTGAGTTACTCACCAAAATTTAAACTTTTGATGTCAAAGATTGTTTCCTTTTTTATTGTGTCCCTAATTCCCTAAAATGGTGTTCTAGATACAATAGGCATTTAAATTTTTGTTGTTTTGAATCAGCTTATTGCCAAGTACCACAGTACAAGGTTTTGATTTATTGGGCAATTTGAAGTTGGATTTGGGCTACATCATATACTAATACTAATTATCAAAATATATGTAGAGTTTTAAAATTTGAAGTATATTTTCCAATGACTCATTCAATTTTTCAATAACCCTTTAAGATAGGGATTATAGGAATGATCATTCATATATTACAGATAAAGAAAATAAGGGACTTAGTGGTGTTACATAGTTAGGAAATCCTCAGAGGTAGCATTCAAACTTAACTCTTTCCTAACTCCAAGTCAAGGGCTTACATCATGTGTTTCACTTTTAGAGCATTTGAGAGAGCTGGGAGTCTTAGTTATTAACTTCCAGGCAAGATTAAAGAAGACATTGCCACAGTAGAGACATTGTCAGAAAGGCTTATCCAAAGTCTGATTATTACTCCATCAATCAGCAAGGGTTTTTCATGTATACATTTTCTTTTTAGGTTTTTTTTTGCAAGGCAATGGGGTTAATTGACTTGCCCAAGGCCACACAGCTACGTAATTATTAAGTGTCTGAGGTCGAATTGGAACTCAGGTCCTCCTGACTCCAGGGTCAGTGCTCTATCCACTGCACCACCTAGCTGCCCCACACATGCATTTTCAGAAGTGTGCTAGAGCCAGCTTAAACCATCTCTTGAAAGCCAATTTCTAAATTTTCAGTGGGAGCATTTATATCTTGAAAATTGGTCAATGCTAAAAATCAGGGCTAGGTTTTTCCTGATTGTCTAGACTTAGGAAAGCATTGAGAATGAAAATTAATTTTTAAAAGGGTGCTGTGCATGCATTCTTGTATAGAGAGAGGATTTTTAAATACCAGGATACCTCTACTCAAATATGCCAAGCAATATGATAGGATAGACCTAAAGACAAAAGAGAAGAATTTAAATGTCTTGGTCAGTTATTGTCTAATTAGGGTTAAATCACTTAGTATTTTAGAACCTGTTTCCTTGTCTAAAAATTGTAGAAAACAACATTTGAATTGCTTATCTCCCTCACAGGGTTTCTTTAAAGAAGATTTTGTAAGCTTAATTTTTTAAATAATTGAGTAATTGCTAGTTGAAAATTCTTATGAACAGAAGGTCTTGTTGTATCAACTTAACAATTTAGGCTGACATTTTTAAACCATTCTCTTTCAATGACTATTCATGCTGTTAGGGATTGTATTAAATATTGCAATAAGTCCTTCTGTTTTCATTCTCATACTCTGATGATTGTTTAATTAAAGAGCATTTGTTAAAACTCTAAGCATAAAATATGACTTTATTTTTTGGGGGGAATTTCAGAAATTCAAGACTCCATGGAGAAAATTTTTTACATCTATGCCAGTCTATGCAATTATTGTTGCAAACTTCTGCAGAAGCTGGACCTTTTACCTGTTGCTTATTAGTCAACCAGCTTACTTTGAGGAGGTTTTTGGATTTGAGATCAGCAAGGTATGTAAACAGGACTTCTCTTTATTTGTATAATTTTAATGAAGTTGGTTTTTAATTTTTATATAGATGAAAAGCAAGTCTTGGCTTTTTGTCATTATACAATGATATATGAACCTTAGGAAGTAATAAGATGACCTGAACTTGAATCTGATCATTCTTGGTGTCTTTTCCTGGATGCTGTCAAAATATAATTTAAATCTGCTCATTTATTTTCTTTTTTTTTTCTAGAACATCTACCCAACTCTGTTCAGCAAGTAGGTTTCAAAGGACTTGACATATCGTGTAATATAAAATGGATGAAATTGGATCGGATAGCACAGGATAGACTAGGCTAGGATAGAACAGGACAGAATAGAATTCCTTTCCCCAAAGACCTCGTACATTCATTTATGCAAAACAGCATGGTGAATAGAAGTCTTAGAGTAAGCGTAAGTTCAAATTGTGACTCTGACACATACTATCCATGTCACTTAAAACTCTCCCAGCTCCCCCAAAACTCTGTAAGACTACAAACTATAGGTGAGTTGCCAATCTGGTATAGTAAGGAGAGTTTCCAAATTGATGATACAATAGTTTTGAATCATATGCCCCCTCAATAAATCATGTTATATAGAATACAAAGTTTAGAAATTTTATAAAAAAGTTTCCAATTTCACACAAAATTTGACTGCATGCTGATCCTTTGATAAATTGCTATACAAAGCATTTATGATGATAATAGCTAACATTTATAGAGTTATTTTCTTTTTGACCAAATTTCATTTGTTCCCATCTCATTCTTCATGTCCGTATCCATCTCCAAAATAGCTTTCTAGTGTCTGTATAAACCTCTACCAGAAAGAATTCTTTAGGTGATGGACTGAAGAAAACTTGGTGGGGAGCAGCCGTTTTTCAAGTCCTGTTTCTAAGGAAACTTGTTTTTTTTTTCTTTTCCAAGGAAGAACATTTTTTGTGCTCATCTTTGTGCTCCTTTTTTCTCTGTAGCATATCAAATATTCCAAGGAGTATTATGGGCTGTGACAGCTCAAAACCAATTCCTTCCACTGAGTCCATTTCATAAACCAGAATGAGTTTGACACTGAGTTTAATAATAGAGATGGAGCTATCCACCTGAGTAAAAGTGGGGAATATGGGAATGCTAATGGAATGGTGTGCTTACCCTGAAATAGAAATCTGTATAATTAAGTGGACCTGAGTAAGGAAAAAAGTCAAAAATTCAATACAACATATTTTATTCAATTTTATGGTGAATCAAAGGATATGGCTTTATGTTCTTTGTCATTGATACTTGGTCCATTTAAGACCACATCAAAAATATTGTTTTCAGTTTGTCTTGTACCTTGACTTCCCTTCTCTTTCCTATGTAATCCTGAGCTAGCCATCGCTTCTCAGAATTTAAGTTTCTCCACCTCTGGAAATGGGAATAATAATATTCTAGTATTTGCCACTTAAGGGTTTTGTGAACCTTAAATAATTATATGAAACTAAGTCATTATAACAACTGAGGAAACGTAAGACTAGGGGGGTTAAAAGTCACATAGATATAAAGTGACCCATCCAAGTCCTAAAGCAGGATTTCCCCCTTTACAAAAGAATATCATTAGCCTATTTTTGATGATTTTTCTCAAGAACCACATAGCATTCTGGAAGGATCCTTCTACCATACCTTTTCAAGAACTGTCCATCCCTGAAAACTTAGAGTTTAGCATAACTATTAACCTTTTTAGTAAGATAAACATTTCCATGGCTGAAGAGAGATATGTTCCCAAGAAAGAAGTCCTAATGTCAAGGATCTTCATTCTCCCAAGAGAAAATTATGGAAACCTTTGAGAAAAATTGGTTAAGAACTTTTCGGTGGGGTTGGAAGTTAGAGAGATTTAGAATTTGTGAACAAATTTACACATGTTAAAATTGATAGCCAGGCCAGGACTGACTTTTACCATTAGACATGAAAGCAGGAGGTCAATACTTATAATATTGACCATGTAACATAGTATTGATTTTTTTATTGATCATATCCCTAGAAACATGATTCTGAAAAAGAAACAAGAAAATTGATCTGAAGGTAGAGTTTTCTGGTTGATGTATATACTCCCACTGGACCACCACTAACAAACTTATGAGAAATATACATCTTACAATGCAATTAGCATATTTTAGTTTTGTTGAGGAAAAGCAATATGGATATTCTAAATCTGACTCTCTTCTTTCTGAGGCATACAAACACACATATTCACACATAGTTTTTAAATGAAGTTGGTTAAACAGATTTGACCACATAAGGTATTGTCAGTAAGTCAATTAATCAATTACCATGTATTAAGCAGCTATTATATGCCAGGCACTCTGCTAAACACTTTGGATGCAAAGAAGAAAGGGAGAGAAAAGGGAACAATCATATTTATGGCATCTGCTATGTGCTAAATAATGTACTAAATATTTTTCCAAATATTATTTCATTTTACCCTTATAACAATCCCACAAGGTAGGTGCTAGTATCATCCTCATTTTGGAGTTAAGGAAATAGAGGTTGAAAGAGGGTAGGTGACTTAACCAGGATCACACAGCTACAGCTAGTAAGTGTCCAAGATCTGCTTTGACTTAGATCTTCTTGAATAAAGGTCCAGAACTCTGTCTGACCACTAATAATAAACACAACAATAATACTACAATGATAATAAATACAATAATACAAAAAAGCATTATTATTCTAATACCTGTCTTGCAGAATTTGTGAGAATTAAATGAGACAATATATGCAAAGTGATTTGCGAACTTTAAGGCACTGTATAAATATTTGCTTTCATTATCATCATCTATAAAGTGAGATCATTTATAATGGTAAAACTTACCTTCTGAGGGCTATGCGAATAAAAGGATAATGTATGTAATGTTCTTTGTAATTTTTAGAGAACAATAAAATATTTGTCTGTAATTATTATTTATGGTAGAAAGAAGACTAGCTTGAACCCTGAGACATGTTGTCTAGTTCATTCTTCCTGACTTTCAATGTCATATATAAAATTAAGGCTTTGGGTTAGTTGACCACAAAGATTAGATGTATATTTCTCATCATTCTCTAGAATTTTGTGATTTCTATGATATTCTAAAGTGATTGATATATAGAGTTGGTTTGGAGACTTTCCAACCAAATTGTAAAAGAAATTTCTCCTTTTGGTACAGGTAGCATATTCTATACTTTATAGAAGTCCAGTGGAAGTCAGGAAGACCCAAATTCCTGTCCCATTTCTGGTATATATTGGGTATATGGCAGTGAACAAGTACTTAAGCTCTCAGTGCCTCCAGGTGACTCTAGCAGTATAAATTAACAAGTGATAGACATCTGGATTTAAGGAGGGAAGTTTCCATATCCAGAGTTCTCCTACACTGCTGAAGTCCCAGATCTAAACCAAAATGAAAATGCACTCTCTTTCTATTCTCTCTTCTCTCTTCCCTCTCTCTCCATCTCCTACTCCACTCCCTCCATTCCACTTTCTTTAATGGTTTTTAAAATTGAAATAGTATTATTTCATTCTTAATAAAGCATCCAGAGTGGTAGACATAACTAGAGAATTAGTAATATTTGCAGATTTAATATTTTGTTGTTTATTCCTTTCAGTCATTGGGTCTTCATACCCCCATTTAAGGTTTTTCCTGCAAAGATACTGGAGTGGTTTTTCCATTTCCTTTTCTAGTTTATTTTATGGATGAGAAGACTGAGGCAAATAGAGTAAAGTGACTTGCCCAGAGTCACACAGTTATTAAGTGTCTGAGGTTGGGTTTGAACTCATGAAGATGAGTCTTCCTAACTCCAAGACTGGAACTCTACCTATTGTATCACCTAGCTACCCACAAATATAACATTCAACACTTTAAAACACATCTTCTAAAATTGCTAGGAATCTACAATGAAAAATCTATTGGGGGGGGGGGCGCGGCTAGGTGGTGCAGTGGATAAAGCTCCGGCCTTGGAGTCAGGAGTACCTGGGTTCAAATCTGGTCTCAGACACTTAATGATTACCTAGCTGTGTGTGTGGCCTTGGGCAAGCCACTGAACCCCATTTGCCTTGCAACAACCTAAAAAAAAATCTATGGGAAGAGAATACTAATTGGAACTTGCATTTCCTAATCATTCACCTGACTCAAAACTCAAAATCTCTCTAGCAGATAAAGGGTCAAACAAGTCTTTGTGAAGTAGTAAAAAAAGTAATAAAGAAAGTTCATTAGGGGGCAGCTAGGTGGTTCAGGTGATAGAGCACCAGACCTGGAGTCAGGATGGACCTGAGTTAACTCTGCCCTCAGAGGCTTAATAATTACCTAGTTGTGTGACCTTGGGCAAGTTACTTAACCTTATTGCCTTGCAAAAACCCTCCCCCGGCAAAAAAAAGTTCATTAGATTTTTTTGGTTGTATTTTATTTTATATTTTAGTGTAGTTCAGGTAAAGAAAATTGTTCACTCTTAGAGACTGGCTACCCTGTTCAGATTTTGATCAAAACATCCAGAAGACATTCCTGGGATGGACATTAAGAGCTAATAGGTCTTCCAAAATTAAGCTACTTGTTTAGTGCCCTACCAATCAAAATGCCAAAAAATTACTTTAATGAGTTAGAAAAAATTATAAGTAAATTCATATGGAGAAATAAAAAGTCGAGAATCTCCAGGGATTTAAAGGAAAAAAAAGTACAAAAGAAGGTGTCTTAGCCCTACCACATCTAAAGTTATATTATAAAGCATCAAAACTGTCTAGTATTGGTTAAGAAATAGAGTGGTAGATCAGTGGAATAGACTAGGTGCAATAGCAGGAAATGATTTTAGTAATCTGCTGTTTGATAAACCCCAAAATTCCAGCTATTGGGATAAAAACTCTCTCTTAGATAAAAACTGCTGGGAAAATTGGAAGTTAGTATGGAAGAAACTTAGATTAGACAAATACCTCACACCCTATACCAACATAAGATCCAAGTGGACATAGGATTTAGCCATAAAAAACAATACTATAAGCAAACTAGAAGATTAAGGAGTAGTTTCCCTATCAGATCTATGGAAAGGGAAGCAGTTTGTGGCCAAGGAAGAGATGGAGAACTTCATTAAAAACAAATTAGACAATTTTGATTATATTAAATTAAAAAGCTTTTGCACAGACAAAACCACTGTAACCAAGATCAAAAGAAATGTAGTAAACTAGGAAACAATTTTTACAACTAGTATTTCTGACAAAGGACTCATTTCTAAAATATACAGAGGACTGAATCAAATTTTTTTAAAAAAATAAGGAATTCCCCAATTGACAAGTGATCAAAGGATATGCAAAGACAATTTACATATGAAATCAAAATAATCCATAGTCATATGAAAAGTTGCTCTAATTCACTAATTATTAGAGGAAATAAAACTTAAAGCATCTCTGAGGTACCACCTCACACATCTCAGACTGACCAATATGACAAGAAAGGACAATGAGCAATGTTGGAAGAGATGTGGGAAGTCTGGGACGCTAATACATTGTTGGCAGAGCTGTGAACTCATCCAACCTTTCTGGAGAGCAATTTGGAGTTATGTCCAAAGAGCAACAAAAATGTGCATACCCTTTGACCCAGCAATACCACTACTGGGTGCGTACGCTGAAGAGATTATGAAAAAAGGGTAAAAACATCACCTGTACAAAAATATTCATAGCAGCCCTGTTTGTGGTGGAAAAGAATTGGAAATTACATGAATGTCCTTCAATTGGGGAATGGTTTAACAAACTGTGGTATATGTATGTCATAGAATACTATTGTTCTATTAGAAACCAGGAGGGATGGGAATTCAGGGAAGCCTGGAAGGACTTGCATGAACTGATGCTGAGTGAGATGAGCAGAACCAGAAGAACATTGTACACCCTAACAGCAACATGGGAATGATGATCAACCTTGATGGACTTGCTCATTTCATCAGTGAAACAATCAGGGACAATTTTGGGATATATGTGATAGAGAATACCATCTGTATCCAGAGAAAGAATTGTGGTGTTTGAACAAGACCAAAGACTTTGGCTTTTAATTTTAAAAAACCCTTTATCTTATTATGTAATTTTGCTATCTCTTAAGCTTTATGTTTCTTCCTTAAGGATATATTTTCTCTCTCATCACATTCAACTTAGATCAGTGTATACCATAGAAACAATGTAAAGACTAACAAATTGCCTTCTATGGGGGGTGGGGGGAGGGAAGAAAGATTAGGGGGGAAAATTGTAAAATTCAAAATAAATAAAATATTTTTTTAAAAAAAAGTTAATAGGTTACATCTTGGCATTCACATCTCATGATATGTTCAAGATTTTTGACCAAATTTAGAATACTATAGTTCTGATCTTCATATATCCCAACCACAATGTTGAGAGTAAATCCAGGCAAAACATGGCTCATAGCAGTGGTGATTGTACAGGCTGAAGTGAGGGACACAACCAATAATCTCTCTCTTATGAAGTCTCCTCCCAACTCAATATAAATCATGGCTCCTTCTAGGAGCGTAAGTGGACACAACTTATTCCATCACCCATTCTTCATACACAAACCATGAAAAGACCAGGAAATGGGGTCACCAGAACTTAATGTTAGCTAATTAATATTCATTTCCACCCCACCCCCTTTGTGTTCCATCAGGTGGGAATGTTATCTGCTGTGCCTCACTTAGTGATGACGATCATTGTGCCAATTGGAGGACAAATTGCTGATTTTCTCAGAAGCCGGCAGATTCTTTCAACAACTACAGTGAGGAAGATCATGAATTGTGGAGGTAAGCCAGAGTTTTGAGCAGCCCCTTATCTTTGTTCTTCTGGGTCATCTTTTCATGAGTGGAGTGGGTTCATTTGTCCTTAATATTGAGAATTGTTTGGATTCAGCTGCTTGTTTCATTTTCCATGTTATTCATTTCAATGTTCCCACTGAATTAGATAACTAATAAGTAATTTCCATGTCTGACTATTTTACTGGCCAAATAGCTATGGAAGGTAAAGAGGGCTGTCTCTCTGAGGTATAGAATGCCTCCCACCATGTGTGTCATAATATCATAGCTGTTGGACCTGTGTAAATTAAAGTAGACTAGACAGCACTAGACAATGACAGCATAGGTCATTGCTTCAATCTAGTGTGGTGTTTCTTTCATATGTTTGCTGATTTTTCATAGGCACTATATAGATTTCCCTTTGGAATCCAGTACAGCAACAGAGATGAGTTCATGACTTAACACATATCAGTTTGATAAGTATGGGATCCCTACATTATTTTTATAATGCCTTTTATAATTTTTTATATATATATATAATTATAATTACTTACACTGATGTTAGTCATAAATTTTTATATAAATACAATATGAACATAAATTCTTTAAAAAATACAGCAAGGCAGTGAATAGAATGATGAACATAGAGCCAGGAAGCCTTTAACAAAACTGCTACTTCTAACACATACTAACTTATCATCAAACTCTCCAAATATCAGTTTCCTCACTGCTAAAATGGAATGAATAACTCCTTTAATATCCAACTCACAGGGTTGTCTTGTGGTTCCAAAGAAACTATATATGCTAAAGTATACGTTAATAGAGTTTTGCAGATATCAATGATTATTTTCAAAATTAACTTAAGACAAAAATATATCATTGATCTAGAACTGAAAACAAACAGAGATCCTCTAGTCCCATTCATTCCTTTTTTTTCCAGATGAAAAAATTGAGGTCCAAATTGGTTAAGTGACTTGTCCAAGATCACACAGTAAGCACCAGAGTTGAGATTTGAACCCAGACTCTCTCTACCTCAGGAGCCAGGGTGTTCATTAAGCCCAATACAAAAGAAGTTGTGGATATATAACATTAAGTTGCATTCTAGTAATTTCTCATCTTTCTGAGAAAAATATTGCACTGAAATCACATAGAGATTGCTTTTGTTTCCTAAGAATCTAACCTGGGAATGTCAAATTCAGTAACATATGGAAATTTTCCATTGATCCCAAAAGAAGAATGTTTTGTGTTCATTCCTTGTCCAAATCAATTAGACTAATTTATCTCTATTAAAATCCCCTAGTTTCTGAATTTAGAGCAGATAATACCTTAGAATTAACTTAGTCCTTTCCAGATATCACATTAAAATTGCACAATTGGTAAACACTTTGAAGGGAATCATGTTACATTATTTATTCTTCAGGTCTTAATCCATGTTAAATTTCCTTAGATTTCAGATTAAATTCTTTCTCTCTGTTTACTTCTTAAGGTTTTGGCATGGAAGCCACATTGCTCTTGGTTGTGGGCTATAGTCATACCCGGGGAGTAGCCATCTCTTTCTTAGTGCTTGCAGTGGGCTTCAGTGGTTTTGCTATATCAGGTAAGATGATTTTTTTTTGAACAATTTTATTTTAATTTGTGATATTTATTTATAAGATTGTAATGAGAAGGCTGAGTTCGAATTAAGAAACCTTAGGAAAGTCACTGTCATTGGATGCAAAGTCTGTGGAAAAATAGGAAGGAGTCAGATTGTAAAGGACTTCAAAAGCTAAACAGAGGATTTTTATATTTGATCTTTGAGGTAGTAAGGAACCACCAAATGGGAGGTAGTGACTTGGTCAGATTTGAGCTTAAGGAAAATAACTATGGTACCCAAATGAGGATGGATTAGAGTTGGAGAAATCTTCATCAAGTAAAAAAAACAAAACAAAACAGAAGACTATTGCAATATTCTAGGTATAACCTATAGAATCTTTCCTGAATCAGATTGGTGCTTTTGTAAATGAAGAGAAATGAAGAGATATGATATATTTTAAAAGCATAAATGACAAACTTGATAACAGTTGGAATAAACATGAGGAGCTGCTACTGACACCTGGGTTTTCTACCTGGGTGACTGGGATTGTAGATAAAGGGACTGTCCATAGTATGAGAAGTTTAGAAGAGATTTGGAGGGTTGGCAGGTAATAGGTTCAGTTTTAGATATGCCGAGTTTGAGAGATCTATATGGCATGAAATTTGAGATTCCAAATGACATTTGTGGGGTAAGACTATAAATGACAATAGAGGTTAACACTGGATCTGGGAATCACCAGACTGATGATATCAATCATCACTAGATGATAACTCAACCCATTGGAACTGATGAGATAGTACTGAGGTAGAAAAGAAAAGATCCCTTGGTAGAGTTTAAGGGAATACCCATAAGTTTATATCACCCATGAGAAAATAGTGCAGAGAAGACTGTGAAAGAGAGGACAGAGAGGTAAAAGGAGAGCAGGGGAGAGTATCACCACAAAAACTGAGAAAAGAAATAATATCCAGGAGAAAAAGCTGAAGAGCAACGGCAAAGGCCACAGAGAAATCAAGAAGAATGTTTAAGGAATGGTCATTAGATTTCTTAATTAAAAATCATTGGTGACTTTGACATCAGCATTTCCAGTTGACAGATAAATTAGAAACATTGTTGAAAAGAGTTTAAAATCAAATGAGAGAGGGGTGACCAGGTGGCACAGTGGATAGAATACCAGCCCTGGAGTCAGGAGGACCCGAGTTCAAATTTGACCTCAGACACTTAATAATTACCTAGCTGTGTGGTCTTGGGCAAGTCACTTAACCCAGTGCCTTGCAAAAACCTAAAATAGTGCCTTACAAAAACCCAAAATAAAAAAAAATCAAATGAGAGGAGAGAAAAGGGAAACAATGAGTGCAAATGACTATCTCAAGCAATCAAGGAAAAAAGATATGAAAACTAAAGGATGATAATGGACATGGTTGAAAGAAGGCTTCTTTTGAGAATAGTGGAAATATGAGCAAATTTGTATTTAACAAAGAAGTAGCTAGGGAGGTAGATGATAGAGGAGGAAAACTACTAGAAAAGTAAAGACAAGATATGGTCAAGGATGCACATAGAAGAATTTGCCTTGGTAAAGAGAAGAGCTATGTTACATCTTCATTTGAGACACAGATGAAAAAGAGGATAATAAAGAAATACATCTGGGTGATCCAAAATGAAGTGGAGAGAAGATTAGGGAGTTATTGAATTAGGGAGTTATCTTTGCAGTGAGTTGAGGTGAGAAAGACAGAGAGGGGTGCTGTGGGGACTTGAAGAGAGTTGAAATGTTTGGAATAATCACTGCAGGAAATGGGAGAATGAATCTACTAGGTAAATGCAAAATTATTGCTTTGCAGCATGGGGGCACAAAAGAGATTAGATAAGACAAAATTTTTGGCATATTCAGCCAGTTCCATTTCTTGACTTTCTCTAGTTTTCAGCATCACATAAAAAGGAGTGAAGGGGAGGGGGGGGGTTATGGAGCTAATAATGCAAGGATATGGCAAGACTTGATTGCTGATAGGAAAAAAAGAGACAAAGGGACAAAGGGACAAAGGATTTGAATGTAGAGGTTAGTATAAATAAGTCACCAAAGGGCAGTGACTAGAGCACTGGCCCTGGACTCAGGAGGATCCAAGTTCAAATTCAGCCTCAGACACTTAATAATTACCTAGCTGTGTGATCTTGGTCAAGTCCCTTAACCCCATTGCCTTGCAACACCCCACCAAAGTCATCAAGCATGATCAGGGAAAAGAAAAAGCATGATGAATTTTGCCAGATGTGCAGAATTTGGATTGGTGATGACGGTAGAGGAGAGCATTCTAGGTAGTTTGAAACTGCAGTTGAAACAGGCAGATACTTGAAGGGAAAACATTTAATGACTGAATTGAAGTGAAACATGTTTGGGGGAAGCAATAGGAATTAAAGTTGTATGAGTGAAGTAGTTACAGATTGTGGAGAAACTTTAGTGCCAAGCTCAGGAGTTTGTAGTGTCAATAGGTAAAATCACCTGGTCAGCAAAGTGATCTTTTACATCTAGTCATTTAGCCATAATTAAAGGAACTATAGCTTCATTCTAGTTATTAACAATTTCCTTTTCTAAGGCTAATAAACTGCCTTCTGTGGGGTGTGTGGGGAGGGAAGCAAGTAGGGGAAAAACTGTAAAATTCAAAATAAATAAAATCTTTCAAAAATTGATAAGAAAATAGAATTTATTCCAATAAAATAGAAGTTCACTGAATGCAGGAATTTTTGGTCTTTGTATCCTTAGCACCTGACACAGTCCTTGTACATAACAGAACCCTAAACATATTTATTAAATTTAATTGGGGGCAGCTAGGTGACACAGTGAATAGAGCACCAGTCCTGGAGTCAGGAGGACCTGAGTTCAAATTTGACCTCAGACACTTAATAATTACCTAGCTGTGTGACCTTGGACAAGTTGCTTAACCCCATTGCCTTGCAAAAATCTAAAAACAAAATAATGGAAGTACAAGGGAAGAATCAGAGGCCAAAAGGGTCATTGAACATTAAAATTATATGGCAATATTTAAGAGGCTGTCATTTTATGTTTCCTGTCTCATAAAAGGGGAGATTTGGCTCAAATGAATTAGCTTTCTCCCTCCTTTTGCTTACATCTATTACTTTCAGAATTTTTTAAATGTCTTTAGTAAATAAATGTGTGAAAATGTGTGTGTGTGTGAATTTGCATATGTTTCCCCCAAGCCATGTTTTGGTCATTGTTTTCCTTTAACCATAGAAAATCATGAGCTTTAACTACAACTTGAACTTATTGTTTACTTTATCTAATTGAAAAATATGGTCTCATAACCTCATGAGTGAAAGTTTGTGTATTTGTTTCAGGCTTTAATGTCAACCACTTGGATATTGCACCAAGATATGCCAGTATCTTAATGGGCATTTCAAATGGTGTTGGTACATTGTCTGGAATGGTTTGCCCCATCATTGTTGGTGCGATGACAAAGAACAAGGTAGGTATTCCAAAGTATATATGGGTTCACATGTTAAAGAGCAGAGAGCTTACATTCTGTTTATTGTTCTTGTTAATGTTCTATGTCTGTGATGAGGAGAACTGTGCCTCCTGAACAAAGGATTGTTGACTCCCCTAGAGGTCGGAGGTAGAACACCTTATTGGACACTAACCTCCATTCTTCTCGATATCCCTCAAATGCACTTGGCCAGATTGCAAGATAACTTGTGACCATTACACAATACTCATGGGATGGAATGGGATTTTATTTTGCAAATTTCCAATAATGATATTCCCTAATGTCCTCTTGTAGTCATTCTTTTCAATTCATATAATTGAAGACATGGAAGGTACTTCAGGTGTCAGTTAAATTTTTGTCTAAAGCAGGAACCTCTGCTACAAGATGTCTGACAAATGACCCCAGCCCAACCATGGAAACTTGACAGATAGAGGATTCCCTAACTCTCCTAGTGTTTTTGGTTTTCTCTCTTTGTAAGGAACTTTTCTCGGCTGTCAATTGTAAATTCACCTTAATATAGTATCTACCTTTTGTTACTAGTTCTGTCCCCGAAGACCAAGAAGAGCAAAGTGCTAGTCTTTTAACTCAAGACTCTTGGTATTGAACTTGGTATTGAACTCAATGGCAAAAAAGAGGGAATTCAAAGGATATATTATGTACTTTAATATGAAATGAGAGGCCCTGTGTTCAAATCTTGCCTCCTTCCTATGTTACCTTGGTCAAATAATTTAGACTCTCCAGGTCTCTATATCCTCATCTGTGAAAAGGACGTGGACTTAAAGGCCTCTTAGGTGTCATTCATTCAGCTTTACATCTATGACTGACTCTATGATCTCTCAATTGAGCCATGATCTCATTATTGTGCTTAATGACCACTTGAGATAGGGATGTAGAAGGGATTCTAGCTCAGGTACAGATTGTACTACATGACCTCTAAGGTCCAATGATTCTCTAATCACTACAGGTGTTCTCACCCATGCACATTACAACCCGAGTAAGTCTTAGTCTATATAATTCTTATCCATGTACTTGTAGAAATTTTCCATTGGAAGTTTAACTAATGCTATGTACCTTCTTCTTGAGCTTTTAATTCAATAATAATCGGAACTCTCAGATTTTTCCAATAGAAATCATGTTTACCTAAAGGAGGTTATAGATATTTCTTGCCTTTTATTTCAGAATAGGTACAATTTCAAAAAATGAAAGTGCTCAAGTTGGAGAAAAATATTACTTATAAGAATATTCACCATTGATTGGTAGAAAGTGGCTTTTTTCTGAATAAGGTACCCTTCAAAAAGCTATATAAAATTTGGAGATTTAAGTGAAGACATTGAGTCTTTTTATCCTTAAAAGTCTCTTCTCACAATAATCTTTTTTTATTACAGTCCCGAGAAGAGTGGCAGTATGTCTTTCTGATTGCAGCCTTAGTCCATTATGGTGGAGTTATATTTTATGGAATCTTTGCTTCGGGTGAGAAACAACCCTGGGCAGATCCTGAAGAGACCAGTGAAGAAAAGTGCGGCTTTATTCATGAAGATGAACTTGATGAAGAAACAGGGGACATTACTCAAAATTATGTAAATTATGGTACAACAAAGTCCTATGGGGCAACAACACAGGCCAATGGTGGTTGGCCTAATGGATGGGAGAAGAAAGAAGAATTTGTACAAGAAGAGGTACAAGACTCATACATCTATAAGGAAAGAGAAGATTATTCTTAACAGAGCTAATTATTGAATCTATTTTGTAGTGTTTGTGATTAAATCCATCGTGGTTGTTTGCACAAGAGATGTGGTGTAAACATGTTGACACATATCAAAATGACAAGTCTTGCTGTACAAAAAAATCACAAAAATAACTTTAAAAAAAACAAAAAAATCAATCCCATCAAGTGACCATTTGTTCAAGTACAATCCGTCCCCATTGAGACATGGCATCACCTCCATTCAGGTCCAGCCATTTCTGCACTATACATTTTAAAATTTCCTGGTTAAACTGTAGAGGCAACTAGTTTCCTCTATAGACACAAGAGCTTAAACTCATAACCAATGATGAAAGCACAACTATCCAGGTTGGCACATGGCACATCAAATTCTCTGGTGAAAAAGCCAAAGCTACTTGATCATGAAAAATGCACTTATATATTTGCTACACTATATGGAAATAGATATATCAACAGGACTTTGTGTTAAAGAATTCTTATTTATTCAGTCAGAGGAAGGCAGTGCCCGCTGGCTGTAAGATGAAGACTTCAGATTTCTGGCAACCCCCAGAAGTATGCTGAATAGGCAATAGCTTACAAGATATTCTGCAGAGTTATGATTATATGCTGAGGGCACCATGATCTAATCAGAAGAGGATTGGTTTTCCAGTCAGGCAAACTTGCGTTCAAATTCTGCCTCTATGCTGGTTATATGACCCTGGGCAAATCACTTAATATCTCAATGCACACAGATAACTCTCTAAAACTAAAACTTACAGCAGAGATACTAATCCTCATTTGTGGAGGTACTTTCTAGACTGGAAGTTCCCCCACATCAATGAAATCAGAGGTCTGGTTAAAAAAAAATGGTGAGACAGAAAGGAATATCTTAGAGTGATTTATAATGAATGCTTGAATTTTCAATATGGAAAGAACTCCTTTCTTTTTATCTGAGACCTTGAAAAGTGGGGAGTAAGCTTCAAGTTCTTCCATTCATTTACCTGGCAGTATAAAATACTTTACATTTTAAAAATCTGAATTTTCATGCAGCATGTCTGATGACTTTTTCAAAAAAAAAATAGACTTCAGTGTATTTTTATTACAACTTTGTACTGGTTGTAAAAACTCATTAGAAAAGACATATATCCCTATAAGAGTCTAATAAGAAATTTATTATGGAGAGCTACAGCCCTTAAAATATAATTTTAATGATAAAGACAATAGAAAACAATTTAGACATTCTTCCCTTCATGATTCCATACTGTATTAGACTCGTGCCACAGATCTCTATAGAATATAAAAATATAAACTTAATAGCCTTTTTTCTTACTTTGCAAGTCCCACTTAAAAATGTATTTGTCTTAAAAATAGAAGGCAATAAATAATATGACTATATCTATATGCATATATGTCTCTATCTTCACATACGCACACAAAAAAAAAGCAACAATCCTCACGTATACCAAAAGTGGCATACAACTTCTGTTGGGTTTGGGAGATTGCAATTTCTACTTTCATAAAGTTGTAGAATTTTAGTACCAGGAAGAGACAGCCCGTTGGCACTTCCTACAGTAATTCAACAAGAATTGCAGCATTTGTGTACCAAGCAATAAGTGCAATGCATTCCAATGGGCATCATCCTTCCGTCTGTATATTATTATCTTCATTTTGCTTGTCGTAGATGTTTTGGGTGGCTGGAATGATCAGAACAACTAAGTGAACACCGAATCATTTACTTACTTTCCAAAATGGATAATGACATTGTATTCCCAACCTCAGATCCAATGATTATCAGTTTGTGTGTGTGTGTATGTAATAATCCAATCTGGATTTTTTATCTGTTCATTGTATTGTGCTAGTGACTGGAGGCCCTGCTACTGCAAATATAAAACTTGAAGATTGTTTTCAAAAAATGCAAACCCTTCATGACCTTGAGGGAAAATCAGCTAATCTTTTGCTTTGTGCCTCAGTGATGTAAACCGTGGTCATAGCTTTTGCTGTGTTGAATGACAAGATGTGGATTGTCATCTTTGTTGCTGCAAAAAGTGTTAATAAAATGCTCTATTTATCCTTTTATATAAAAAAGTATGTGTCATTTTGGTTTTATGAATTTATTTAGGAATTTCAACAGGTTTAGAGTAAGATAATTCTTTGCAAACATTTCTAAATGGGAAATAGTTTTTCTTTTTCTTTGCTGAATCTTTTTTTTTCTTTTTTAGGTTTTTGCAAGGCAATGGGGTTAAGTGGCTTGCCCAAGGCCACACAGCTAGGTCATTATTATTAAGTGTCTGAGGTTGGATTTGAACTCAGGTATTCCTGACTCCAGAACACTGCACCACCTAGCCACCCCTGCTGAATCTTTTGGATAGTTGACACAGAAACTATCATATTCCTTATATATGTGCAGCTAGGACAAGGTGACCAAAGCTTTGACCATGGTGCTAGATTTAGAAGGTGCTTAAAATGCAGTCCCTTAGCATTATAGAAATTGCTTAACATCTAGCTAGTATCAAGGTAAACACTTCTATGTTAGATCCCCTCCCTATTATGGCACTAAATCAATATTCTCGAGCCTTTGTGCTTCCTGCCTTGGGTCTGACCACCAGTGGGGTGCCCTCATGACCTCTAGACTTAAAGGCACATCAGGTGTGATTTGGGGTACTTCTTGGTTACAGCACTGAGTCATGTTATGACTTGCATCTCTGAGAATAACAAAACTACTTTTCTGGGTCTCAGTTTCTTCATTTTTAAAAAGATACAATTGAACTTCATGACATTTCAGGTATTTTTAGGTCTAGATCTAGGATTCCATGAATTTAAATTTAAAAAGCAGTCATTAATTAGGCTCACTGAGGAATAGCAGTTGATACTTGAAATATGCTTTAGAAGTCAAGAATCAGCAATTAGAAAATATATCTGAGATAGCCATCTTAACTGAGACCTAAATGATTTTTTAGAAATAAGTTTTTAAAAACAAGATTTTGAAAAACCCAGTCTTGGATGGCTTGAAGCTTGTCACTATTGTCATTTCCAGTAGGCTTTTTTTTTCAGAAGTGGTCCCCAATTTCTTTTCTTTTGCCCCAGAGCATCAAATGGCCTGCCTCTTTAGTCCAAATTACTTTCAATTCATGGCTGTGAATTTATGAGTGAACTCAGAGAACACAACCTCCATTCCTACTGGTCTTTTGTTCAACATTTGTCTGATGCACCGATGAAACTATTATCAAAATCTTTATGAATATATTGGCAGCTTTCTCAAATTTAATGTAGTTGCCTCTTTAAGGAAAAATATTTTAAAAAGAAACAGAATAATAAGCACCAGAGAATAGAGGTTTGTATATACATCAAAATAGACTCTTTCCTCAATGGGAAGCTGAGAAGCTGAAAGACATTAGAATGAGATGAAATGCCACAAAGCAAAGATTTTCTTTTTGAAAGATTATATCAGGGCCCATTGCTTTTGAAAGACTAGAAAAAGAATTTTGAGGGTGGAAATATCTGAAGTCTATAGTCATTATTGTAAGGACAGATGAATTCTTTCAAGCCCAAATCACAACTGATGTTTTGATGGGACAGAGATAAAATCACTCATACTTTTTACTAGGTTTTACATATCTGTGACCATGCTTTGTTTTCCAAGGAATAGTAAAAATATTAGTAAGTGAGGTATGTGAAGTATTTTATTTATCATAGTGCCTGACTATGTAGTAAGTAGGTACTTGGTAAATATTTATTGACTGATTATGTCCAATCAATAGACTTCAGCAGCCAGCATAACTACTAGGCAACAAATTCTTTGGTCATGGTGGCCATTAAAAACAAAGACAAAGCCAAAATGGCCTTCACTGGATGTGGAGAAATAGGCTAGATGATGCGAATTCTTAAATTTAGTGCCAGAGATTTTAGATTATGATAGGCAAGAGAACCAACAAAAAGTTTTTAAATAAGAAAATAATAAGATGGTGGTAGTAAATATAGCTTATACTATGGAATATTTAGAAGTCAAGAATCAGCAATTAGAAAATATATGGAATATATAATAATATATATATAATATATATAATAATATAAATATGGAATAGCTTATACTATGGAATATTACATTTCCTCAAGAGACAGTATATTGTAATAGAAACAGTGGTGAATTTGACACTAGAGGACTGGGATTTGATTGCCAGTTCTGCCACTAAGTGTATGTATGTGTGTGGGAAACTTGCCCAAGTGGTTTCCCTTCTCTGAGCCTCAATTACTCCATTTTAAAGTGAGGAGAATGGGCTAGATGACCTCCAAGGTCCTTTCTGGTTCCAAATATATTATTCCATTTCCCTTGATGATTAATTGATATCTTTAATGATAAGATTCTAGTGAGTCTGAAATGACATAAATGATTATCTCTCAATGCTATATTATGAAAGTGTATTCTTGCTATCATTATGTGGAGTGTAGAGGGGAGGATGGAGAAGAGAAATGGAAAAGCAGGATACTATAAGTTTTTCCACTTCTCACTCCACTCCCTCTTCCTTCTTCTTTAATACTACTTTAGAAACTTCCTGGAGATTAGTTCTAACAGAACACATATAAGGGAGCAATGAAGGATGGGGGAAGAAAAATATACTTCCTCCTGGTTCCATCAGATTACATTATCTGCTTCTATCTGTCTGTCAAGGGAGGGAAAAATGACAAGAATATTCATCTTTCCACTTTCCACCCACACAGTATTCAAGAGTGAGGTAAGGGCCTGGGCCACTGAAATAGAATAAAGATAACTAGACAAGTACATTCATCCTCACTCTGTTATATAATAGACTAGAGCCAGTATGACCCAATTGGAACTGTCACTTATGCCCCTGGGGAGAGTGAAGCCCACAAAACCATTGTTAAATAAAAATGCTGTCTTCTTCCATTTTCTTTCCTCAGTAACCTGAATAAGGTGTCAAGGTCAAATTTGAGAAAAGGAGAAAGTTTTGAGTCTTAGTCTTCTCTTTCTCTGAGTTTCTTGCTCTCTCTCTCTTTTCTTTCTCTTCTCTTCTCTTCTCTTCTCTTCTCTTCTCTTCTCTTCTCTTCTCTTCTCTTCTCTTCTCTCTCTTCTCTCTCTCTACATCTAGATCTATCTGTCTCCATCTCTATCATCTCTATCTCTATCTCTATCTCTATCTCTATCTCTATCTCTATCTATCTCTATCTATCTATATATGTACCACTATTGGGGGGTGGGGGGAAATGTTGCCAAGTTAGTCTAACTCCTCAAGAAAACCTATAGAAGTATGAAGATAAAGATGATTTCAACTGATTGAGAGCTCTGCTATTAGTTTGTTAGTTTATTGCTCATCATTTTTTGGTCACTTTAACTTTATCTACTAACAAATCATGAGCCATCTGGCCCTCAATATGACAGAAATGGTAGGTTACCTAGACTCAGGGCCATTACCCCTGCTGGGGCATTGGAAGTATTGACTCCAAATTGAAGCATTTGGGTAGACCCAGGGTTTTGCTTGGAGCCCTCTCCTTTTCTTGCATCTCTAACCACAATTACTTCAGAAAACCCTAAAGTGAAATCTGAGGACCCCAAGTTTGTTCCAAAATTTCAAGAGCAGAAGGGAATATTTTGTATCCTTAAACTGTGCCTAGAACCTTCCTCTTGTATTAAATCAATGGAGGTCAGAGGAGTCTGGGGGGACAGCAAGGTCCAGTGGCTTCCAGCTTCCTTGAATCTTTTTTTAATTGACTGTTGAACTGTCAGTATCAGGTCAACTTGTGACAGTATGTCAATGAATTAAAGCAATGAAAACAAATTATAATGGGAAGAGAATCTGATAAAGGTTCAGATGAACTCCTGGGCTTTAATCCTGCTAATGTAACTTGCTAGCTGTGACCATAAGCAGATCAATCAACATCTCTGAGCCTCAGTTCCCTCCCTTGTAAAATGTGCATAATAATCTCTGCCTACCTCACGATGTCATTGATAGACTCAAATGAGGTGAGGCATGTAGGAAAATATGGTGTGCAATATGAAGTCCTACATAATGAGGCTTTGCATTGTAGTTCTATCTGGAAGAGTTCTCAGAGCCCATCTGGAACAACTCTTCACTTTAATGATGGAAAAACTAAGGCATGCAGATGTTTAATGACTCTCAGTCCAAAGGTAGTAATCCTTAGAAGCAGGATTTGATCGTTGAGAGGCGGAGAGATATAACTAATATTGCTATAGCACTTTGCAGATATCATCTTGTTTGGACTCAACAATAGCCCCACAAATTCCATCTTCTTGATCTTTATTTTAAAGATGAGGAAAGTGAAATCAATAGAGATTCAATAATTTGACCCTGATAACTAGTCTATATCAGAGGCAAATTCAAACTCAGTTCTTTCTGACTTGGTCTTTATGTGATAATAGACAAGTCATTTAACCCCTTTGATCTCAGGCAAATTTCTTTTTTTCTTTTTTTTAAATTCAATTTTATTTTATTTTATGAAGATTCATCTTCTTTCCTTCTTAGAGCCTGCCCTCCCCTAAGTCACTGACAAAACAAGAAAAATGCTACTTTAGTCCCAGTACCTTTCCCTCTTCTCTTCTCATTGCTACTAGGAAGGGTCAAATAAAACAAAGTCCTATGTTGAACAGGGAGATACTAAGTTTTATCTACTGAGTCATATGCTTGTTGCACTCTGCAAAGGAATAGGACATTTCCACATTGAAGAAAAATATATAACTATTTTTATTTAAGCATGCCATCCTGTCACTTAGGTCAAACCTTGACAATGATGAGCCTATAGGGTATTTCTAAGGCACTATGATACAAACTTCATGCAAGCAGTCCTTTCTGGGTATTCATCTGTATATGCCCCAAGATGAACTTTTTGATCAAGGTTGACTTTATGTGTAGGCAAACTAAATGGTTACCTGCATAGCTGATTCCTTAAATACTGCCTAACTCCAAATGCCTCCTCCCTGAGAATCTGCCTCAGACATCAGAAAATCCTGCCATTAAGGTATTAGATATGAAAGATTTCTCCCAGTAAAAAAGTTAAATTACATCTGAAAAAATCCCTGGAAAACTTACATTAACTGATGCTGAGTAAAATGAGCAGAACCAGGAGACTGTTGCATACAGTAACAGTAACATTGTGTGATGATCAACTCTGCTTAGTCTTCTAAGAAATACAATGAAGAACTGTGGCATCTGAATGCAGACCAAAGTGTACTATTTTTACTTTTTAAAATTTGTTTTATGTGTTTTTCCTTCTCATGTTTTCCCCCTTTTTTATTCTGAATCTTCTTTCACAACATGACTAATATGGAAATATATCATGCATATATTATGTATCTGTTTAACATATTGAGGTCCCTCCACGAATATCATTTTGCTATCTATGTATAGACATGTTTAACCTATATCAGATTATTCATTGTCAAAGGGAAGGGAGAAGGAGAAAAATGTGGAATTCAAAATCTTACAGAAACAAAAAATGAAAACCATCTTTAGGTGTAACTGGGAAAAAATAAAAAATAAAACCAAAAAATCTCATGTGATGGAAGTAACCAATTAAATAATTAGCAACTAAGAACAGATTAGCATTGATTGGCATTTTAGATTAGTGAGCTATCCCTTACTACAGAACATGCCCCAAAGGGAACGCAGATCAATTCTTGGGACTTGGGGATCAGGAAGAAAATTATTCTTAGATGAACTTCAAGGATAGTGGAGGCCCAGGACAGTCCACAATAACTCATATGTTTATAGAATCTTAAATTTTACAAGGTACTCTCCTAAAAATAAATCTGTAAATTAATCACTGCATTTCTTCTGAGGAAACTGAGACTGAGAGATTAGGTGACTTGCCCAAGACCACCCAGCCATTAATAATAATAATAATAATAATAATAATAATAACTATAATAGTTAATGGACTTTATAATTAATGTCTCATCTAATCCTCATAGTAATCCTGGGAAGTAGGTTCTTTTATTATCTCCATTTTATAGATGAGGAAGCTGAGTTGAACAGGGTTAGGTGACTTGCCCAGGATCACACAACTTGTAAGTGTCTGAGGCTCCACATGAACTCAAGTCTTCCTGACTCCAGTCCCAGTACTCTAGTCACTGTGTCTCTCAATTGCCTCAGTTATAAACGCTAAGACTTGAACCCAGTTCTCCCTACTCTGGATTTAGTAGTTTTTCTATGTCATGCTGACCCTCAAATCATAGGATCCTAGGACTGGGGCTGGTGTCTCTGAGGCAACCTAAGAAGACATTGAGTCCTGCCATTTCATTTTACAGAGGAGAAAACTGAGGCACAGTGAAGTCAAGTGATTTAGCTAAGATCACATAGCTAATAAGTATCTGAGGGGAGGATTTCAGATCATGTCTTCCTGACTCTAAGCCCAGTGACCCAACCAGTATGACATGAAATCTCTCAAGGAGAGAGAGAGAGAGAGAGAGAGAGAGAGAGAGAGAAAGAGAGAGACCATTAATGTTGGAAGAAAGACCCAGGGGAAGTACCAAAGAATAGCTCTGGCCAGTCCATGATGGTGATCTTGAAGAAGCCATTTAACCCTGGTCCTAATTTCCCTATTTGTAAAATAAGATAACTGGACTAGCCAACTTCCAATGTCATTTCCAAATCTCTACCATGAAGTCAAGTCCTGCTTTCCATCCCACTGAAGATACACATAAATTAGTTAATGTTGCCAGTTTGTCAGTTAACTGATCAACATTTATTCAACATTGAACATGTACCAGGCAATGTGCTAAGAAGGGTTAAAGAAACGATTTTTTCTAAAATAAACAAAATAAAACAAAACAAAAAGTCCCTTTCCTGTTACTTCTTGGAAAGACTTGTCTATGCCTTTGAATTTAGTGACCTCTCCTCTTCCTCCAGAAATGTTGGGCTTGACATAACATGGCTGACAGTCACTCAGCATCCTCTCCCAAAGACATTCGAGAACACAATCATCTTGCTCCAGGGCCAGCAAAAGAAGACAATGTACATGTACTAGAGTCATGGAAGGCATCCCGAAAGTGTGGCAGCCTCCGTTCCTGTGACAGGGAGTCATCTAGATGAGGTAGGTTGCCAATCCCCCTGAGGATCAGAAGGCAGATTGTGTACACAAAGGGGCAGGCAGTGTACTGCACTCCAGAGACAAGAACATAATACAAGTGGACATGGGCTGTGTGACCAGGATCCCAATTCATTAAAGAGTTTGATTTCTGCTACTGATGCTATGGCAGGTCCTCCAGTTGCCTGTGGCACTAATGTTTACAATAACTGGTGGTTTTAATCAAAAGAATGTTCTTGTTGGGGAAATTAAATCTTTCAGAACCAGTTGATTTAGCACCTTTCAGAGATATTAGAGAAGGCTGAAGATGGTCAATAGCACATAAACTGCAGTATCAGCTTCTGATTAAGAAATAACATTTAAAACAATATCCAAAGGTGTTTGCCTAGAGTGGTGGATGAAAACAATGACAATGAAATCTACACATTTCTATGGCTTTAAGACTGAAAAAAGGCTTTATGTGTTATCTCATATGATTTTCTAAATATCCCTGTGAGGTAGGTGCTATTATCTCTTTTTTTTTTACAGATGTGGAAACTGAGATAGACAGAGTCATTCAGCTAGCAAGTGTGTGAATAGAAATTTGAACACAGATTTTCTTGATTCCAAGTCCAATGCCCTTTTCATGTTCAAGTCTTCTTGACTCCATGGACTTGAGACAGAGACTGGAATGGGCTTCATTTTATAGATGTGGAAACTGAGACTAACAAGATTAAATGACTTTCCCAGCATCACACAGCTTGTAAGTGTCTGAGACTAAATTTAAATGCATGAAGATGAATATTCCTGACTCCAGTATACAGCACTCTGTATACTGTGCCACTTAGCTTCCTTTCTTCTCCAGTTGATTAAAGCAAATAAAGGTAAAGATTTTTGACCAGGATCACATAATTAGTAAATGTCTGAGTTGAGATTTGCTTTAAGATTTGCAAAACACTTTACAAATATTATCACATACTATCTTTCTAACAACCCTTGAAGATAGAGGCTGTTATTCCCATTTTACAAGGAAGGAAACTGAGGAGAATAGCAGATAAGTAATTTTAGGATAACTCACATTGCCTTATTATTCCCATTTTACAAAAGAGGAAATTGAGGAGAAGTTAGCTCACATTGTCAGGAAATTTTTCCTTGCCCCAAACTGAAATCTGGTCCCTTTTCCCAATCTTCAAATGTTGGAGGAAATACCCACTTCAGTAAGATCACATTTCCAATTAAGCATGGGATTAGGAAAAGAACACCAGATTTAAAGTCATTAGACATTGGTTCATATCATATCCCTTTTAATTATAGCTAGGTTTTTAGACAAATCACTTAATATCCTCTTCTTTCCAACATAGGAATTGGATGACTTGATCTCCAAGGTTCTTTCAGGCTTCTACACCCTGTGATGCTATGATTTTGTTATATGTGGTGGTGATGATAAGGACATGTTACAATACAATAAAAAAGTCTTTGGTTGAGAGCATTTCCCTGTCACTGAATGTCTTTTGTTAGGGCAGTGATTCTTTACCTGGGGACTTTGAACTTTTAAAAAAAATATTTTGATAATTTTATTTCTATTGTCTTTCTTTTTAATCACTTCATTTTATTTTATGTTTTTTTCTTTAAATAGCATTCTGAAAAGAGAGCTGAAAGTTTCACCAGACCACCAAAAGCACACAACACACACGAAAACGGTTAAGAACTCCTGATTCAGGACTGTACAGTCTACCATCAGCCAGTATGGGAGCCAATGACTGACCTCTATCTGCTGTTGCCATATGAGATTCTCTTTCTTTGGCCTCAGATCTTGACACTGAGTAGCTGTATGCCCTTGGGCAAGTCACTTAACCTTGATTGCCTTCCATTCAGGGCCATCTCGAGCTGTCCTGATCCATATCTGGCCACTGGACCCAGATGGCTCTTGATGGTAAAAGGAGGCTATGAGTTAGCATAGCACCCCTCTCTCAAATCCAATTCATTTCCATATCACAGTAAACATTATCGATGGTGTTTAGTGAGCCCACTTCCATTCCAGTCCTCTGACTGGAATCACTTCCTGCTGTCTGTTGTAACCCCATGTTAACTCCTTGATATTTATCCTCACCTGATTTTTTTCCCCTTTCTCTTTCATTCACTCAGCTGCCTTGGCATGACCTTTTGATCAACTTTTGATCTACCACAGCAATTTGTGCTATTTAAATATCAGCTAAGTTTATTTTAAATTGAGTTTTGATTAAGACAGTTCAAAGCTAAGCTCTCTATACAAATACTAATCGGCATGATTCAAAGTTCTCAAATGAAAGACTGAGAAAGGGAAGTCAAGGCTTTTCTTGAGGGTCCTTGGCCCTTCTTTCTTAGGCATAATACAGAAATGAAATATGTGTGATTTTTTTTTTTTAAATAAGAAAGACTACCTAAATCTGTAAAACTCCTGGGGGCAAAGTGATATAAACTATATTTCATAGCTTGTTTTAGGGTTTCATCTTCTTTATGTAAACTAACTCACTCAGTGCTCACACCAAGTCTGTGGGGTTGGAGTTTTGTATTCATTTACCAAAAGAGAGCATTGGAGCTCATAATTATGAGATGAGTCTGCTTCTTTCTGACCTTGCTCCAGTAAACACTCAGGGTCATCATATTTTATTAAGGCAGTTCTTTTGTTGAGTATCACTCTCCACAGTGGTTCAGGGTCCACTTCAAGATTTCTGAGATAAAAGAAGCTAGCATCATCTTTCTGCTGAGTCCAAGAAGGGAGCTGTCCTCATATGCTTCCTGGAGAAGCAGTTGGAAAGGCCAACTCTTTGTGGCAGCTCCCCACAGGTTTATACCAGTGGTAAGCAGTAATATCAACATGTGCTGCCTAATTTCAGCGAACTACAATAAACCTCCTGCCCTGGGATGTGAGTGGTTAGGATATGTAATTGCTGCAAATGGCAATGGGGCTCCAATAATTTGTTGTTGTCATTTTTCTGCCCTGTTCAACGTTTTGTGACCCCATTTGAAGTTTTTGGCAGAGATTTTGCAATGGGTTGCCCTTTTCATCTCCAGTTCATTTTACATATGAGGAAGCTGAGGCAAAAGGTTAATGACTTGCCCAGAGTCTTACCAGTGTCTGAAGTTTAATTTGAAATCACAAGAAAGTCTAACATTCTAGCCACTGTGCCACCTAGTGCCCCTTTAATAATTACTTATGGTTTAAAATATAGACCTGGTACATTATATGATCATTGACTGGGATGACTGCAGGGAGATGCTGTAAATAAAATCTTTAGCTTGGGACTGAGTCTGAAGAAGTCATTGCTATCTGGGGTATCCCACTCAATAGTTCCCCATGTTCATGAACCATCTATTAAGTTTTCATCAATTTATTCAAACTTGCTTCCTAAGGTCCCTCTAGCTTCCCTCTTGTCCTTTGGAAGACAAGAATATAGATTATACTTTCCTCAGCTTCCCAACTGTATCTTTCCTTGCCCAAGTTTAGTAGCAAGACTACTATTTCCTTGGGAGACTTTGGAACAGTGTCTATAGTCATCAACCCTATCAGGGTCAAAATGCTGTAAGAGCTAACCTACTAACCTCCAAACCAAAATGAGTGGCCAAAGGGCAGGAGTCAGCTAATCTTAAGGTCAATGAGAATTTTGAGATGCACCCATGAGGGCTACTGTGGCATTGCAGGCATCACTAGATCAGAGTCTTCCAATTAGGCAGTGGTTGACTCAGGAAAGTCCTCCATGAAACCATTGTAGTCATACTGTTCCCTTTATTTCTACTGGGGAGTCTACCCCTAATTCCTTGGGACCCACATTCATTTAAAAACAGCAATGATCTTCATGTTAATAAACCTAACTAATCTTTGAATTCTCCTTTGGTTAATTTAAAATGGTTTGTGTCATTCCTATAGCCAAGGAGGATCTTTCTTGAGGAAATTTTTTCCTATTTAATTGGATTTCTTTTGCCATCAATCCAGGGGTTAATCTAGGAGAGTAGGCAGCCTTCTTTCCATTGCTCAAACTCTGGAGAGGAGGGAGTGACTGCTACATTGCTAATCCCCTTACCAACTCTCTGTTGACCTGTACCTCCTCTCAGGGTTGGGTAATTTGATTTTTAATGTCATCCAACAAAGAAGTGGTATAGCTGACAACATAATTTCAAGTGCTCCTTGCCCAATAACCCATTCTTCAGAACCCATTATTCATCTCCTGAGTAATTTGAAGGCTACTCAAAGAAAATGATGCAATGGGAATTATCTAACCTATATGCACAAAGACTAAACAATGACTATTTTTCTTACTGATATTAATAATAGCTAGCATTTTGATGTTGCTTTAAAGATCTGCATAACATTTTACATGCTATTTGATACTAAAATGTAAAAGGCTCTCTTTGGTAAGACATTTTCCATTCTAGTTGAACCAGCAGCTTTGACTTTTATGATTGCTCCTTCCCTTTATGAATGCTAACAAATCATCAATTTTATAAAATCATTTTTACTTTAATTTTCATATTCTACCTTCTTTTCATGTTTTCATATAGGGACACAATTTGATAGTGTCCAATCCTGTTTCACCAATGCCCATCATTCAGTTGAATCATTCAGACCTGAAGAAGGCTTGGTTTACCTCAATTACTCTAGTGTCCCTGCCTCACCAGTCAATTGCTTCCTGCTTGGCTGGTTGCCATTCTTGATCTTGCTTGCTCCAGAGTTGGAAATGAAACAACTAACATTTATATTGGTGTTATTGATGGATGTCTTCTGTTTTGATACAACACTGGCTCTTGTGTTTATGTTGTGTAATCTTGGCAATCATGTCCTCTTTGGATCTCAGTGCCATCATTCATGTAATAAAGATACTGGATAAGAAATCATGAAGGTTTTCCAGTTCTAAAATTCTACATCCAGCAACTTTTGCTCTACTTTCCTGAAGACAATAAAATACCATGTGAATATGAGCTCTTTCTGCTGTTTTGCTCCTATTAAGGGTAGCTGGATGATGTGATGATAGAGTGCTGGGCCTGGAGTCAGGAAAGCTCATTTTTCTGAATTCAAATTTGACTTGAAACACTTACTAGCTATGGAACCCTGGGCAAGTCACTTAACTCTGTCTATCTCAGTTTCTTCATATGTAAAATATGCTGGAGAAGGAAATGGCAAACCATTCCAGTATCTTTGCCAAGAAAACCCCAAAAGGGATCATGAAGAAACAGAAACTACTAAACAACAACACTCCTATTAAAATTAATAAGAGTTCAACCACTGGTTAGCCAGAGTTAACACTAGCATTCCTAAGTGGAGTCAGATTCTGTTCCTTGGGAATAAGTCAAGTCCAGGAAAGCTATATGCACTTTTTCAAGTGATTAAGATCAGTAATTTTATTCAATTAATTTTAATTCATCAAACATTTATTAATTATCTACTGTGTGTAGAACATTTTAGAAAGACAATGAGCAGGGGCGGCTAGGTGGCACAGTGGATAAAGCACCAGCCTTGGAGTCAGGAGTACCTGGGTTCAAATCCGGTCTCAGACATTTAATACTGACCTAGCTGTGTGGCCTTGGGCAAGCCACTTAACCCCATTTGCCTTGCAAAAACCTAAAAAAAAAAGACAATGAGCTAAAGTGAATATAAAGAGCACTGGATCTGGAGTCAGGGGACCAGGGTTCAAATCTTGATTCTTCTATATCCAAACTGCAAGTCACTTGAACTCTCTTAATATTCAGTTTCCTTAGCTGGAAAAAGCTGGACTAGGAGGCTTCTGATTTCCTTTCCTGCCCTAAAGGTAAGACTTTATGAAGCAAAGGTATCTTCTCATAGAATTCCTTATATCCAAACCTGTGATTTTGTTGGAGTCGGGGGCCACCAATGAGGAACTAATTCCTACTACACCCATGAAGGAGCTGACCAAGTGGTTTGCTTATCAGGCAATATCTGAATCAAATGCTTGTCTTGGATGGTCAATCAAGCAGTACTAACCAATTCCATACTCATCTAGTCCTCTCTCAACTTCATATGTCTTTGCCTAGAATACACTCCATTCTTATTGAAATCTTCTTCCTTCAGCATCAAAGTGAGGGAGAAGTCACTTCCATGAAGTCTTTCTTGAATCCCCCAGGTGAAAGTGATTTTACTATCTTCAACCTTTCCCTTATTATGTTTTATATTGTATCACACACATTTGTCATGTGCCCTATTGTCTCTATTTAATTGAAAGCTTCTTGAGGGTGAAAATTATACCAATTTTTCATATCTAAGTCCCAACAACTTTCACATTACATTGTGTTCTGTAGATGGCTAACTTTCTCGAATGAATGATTGAATAAAGGACTCTTGGCTTCCCTAACTTCCTTCAAGAGTCAGCTCAAACCCTACTTTCTGCACTAGTACTTTCCTGATTTCCTCTTCCTCAATTTCCCTCTTCCCTATCTTCACTCTGCTAATGCATCCTTTCTGATTTGACCTCCTAGATCTCTCCCCCTCCCTCCCTCTCCCCCCCCCTCTCTCTCCACCCCCTCTCTCTCCCCACCTCTCTGCCCCCCTCCCCCATTTCTCAGTCTCTCTCTGTCTCTGATTCTACCTCTATTTCTGTGTCTGTCTCTCCCTCCATGTAGTCTTCCCTCACTGGAATACTGTGTTTTTTTCTTTCTTTGTATTCCTCAAATTTAATATAGGACTTGGCATATTCTTAATAAATGACCTACATCGACCAAGCAAACATGAATGAATGAATGACTTTGTAAAAGACATTCTGGATTCGGTATGACCTGACCCAGGGATCCCTTACAACTCTGTTATTTTGTTTTATGTTTTATATATATATATATATATATATATATATATATATATATATATATATATATATATATATATAAAGGGACCACAGAATATGCCAAAGCTAATTTTTTAACCACTTTCAATTTTGCTCAGGTTATATATGAACCTGAACATTTTTGCAGCTTTTCTATTTCTTTTCATTTTTCTCTGTTTAGGCTGCTGCAATATTTAAAGGCTATAGAAAATATAGAGGGATAATTAAATTTAATAATATATATATATTCATTGAATTTATGGAAAGGTTTTTATTAAAAAATTATAGAGATGTCATAAATCAGAAAATCTGCATTGCGCAAATGGGCAAAGTGAAATAAATATCCAAGCACCTGAATAGTTTTAATATTCAGACTTGTGTAGCTGATTAGCACAAAGTCTTTTGCATTTCCTTCAAGGGGTAAAATTACAAGGGTTTTCAACTCAGGCTTCAAAGTTGTTAGTTTGACCTGGTAATAAATCAATAGGTTTCCTGTCAAGTTGAGTAATCAGTTCTAAATATCGAATTTATCCTAAGGAATTGGGACAAAAAATGAAGAAATGAAAAATTGCTTTTCTTAATCAATAGTTTTCAGAGGGCAATATTTCAACTACTGTTCATTTACTGAGATTAGTATGCAAACTATAAACTCCTTAAGGTCAGAGACTACTTAGTATCTTCCCTTACCCTACACACAATTCTTTGTATATAGTAGACACTAAGTAAATGTTTGCTGAATTATATGCATTTCTCTTGAATAAAGATATTGAAGATGAGAGAACTTTAACTGGAGACATTAAGATTTAAAACTGTGCAAAATTCTATTGTATAAATCCGCACATCTATTTACCTATCCATCTATATAATCTAGATATCTAGAGATCCATCATCTATCCAGACATTGACCTATAATCTATTTAAATCTTGAATTATCATCTATCTATGTATCTATCTACCTATGGACCATTTGATGGGAATAAGATAGGAATCGACCTAAGCCATGCGCATTTTGGTAACTGCAAGTTATCCTCCTATTCCCTATATATCTCCTTGCAGGCCTGGTTTAGCCCTGGCTTATTCCTTGACTGATGTGAAATTTTCCCCTTTTGTAACAGATGAATGAAGCTAATGTCTCTGAAAAGTCATAGTTAAAATTTACACATGTTACCTTCTAATTCTTTCATTTTAGCACAGATTAATTTAAAACTTTAGGTTATTTTGAATCTTGAATCTCAAAGAGATAAGCTATGGTGCAAATTATACACTATAGGGTATTCTGGCAGGGGTGTGCGAGGACTTATAAGAGCTGATTGTTAAATTTCTAGAATGAGCATTTACATATTGGAAATAGGCACATCAGAGCTTGATTTGTTGCCTTTTTAATTATTTAAATCTAAAAATGTGATAGAAAAAATCTCCATAATCGAGATTAAAACTTAAAAATATATCCAATGAACATTTTTTTTTCTGATTTCATGTTCTGGAGAGCCATTTTTTTAAAAAAATATTTATAATAACTACTTCCTGGGATTGGCATATTCTGACTCAGAGGAAGGAGATAGTGATAGAGGGCACAGCATGAAGCATAAGAATGATAGACTCAGGAGAAAGATGTTGAAAATGGAAGGTCGTGACAACTAATTTCAAAAAGTTTGTAAAGATAGGGGCAGCTAGGTAAACCAGTGGATAGAGCCCTGGCCCTAGAGTCAGAAGGACCTGACTTCAAAATCTGTCCTCAGATGCTTAATGATTACCTAGTTGTGTGACCTTGGGCAAGTCCTTTAACCTCACTATCTTGCCAAAATATTTTTGAGAGGGTTCCTCTCTGTGAGATCAAATATGATTAGGTCCTTTCATATGCAAACTAATGACATCATAAGCAAACCACAAAGGGCTCCTAGACATTTCAGAAAAAGTGAGTTCACACATACATGCTCTGGGACCTATTGTGGAAATCCTTGTTGGAAAAATTAAGAAATTCTAGACTAAGGCAGTCTTTGTGTCAAAGCATGATTCTTTAATTTTTGATGCCTCAAACTACCTGGATTCAGGATCTTTTAATTTCCTCTGACCTAATATCTATACATTCTTTTTCTTGCTCTGATAATGAACCTCAATATGTAGAGTATCTAATATTGCAAAAGACACTTCTATGTACAATTTGGTTTTCTTCACCTCCTAGTGATTCCTGGTTTCTGATTTAGGATAATTATATATATATACATATATATATATTATATATTTTCATATATATATATTTTCATACTCATGCCTGGCTCATAAAATTGAAATTTGGAGCACAAAGGGACTTTAGGTCTCCTTCATTTCCTCTGCCATTTAGGATCTGGCTTCAAAGTTTACAATGCCATTCTTTGGTCAAGGAGAAAGGAGAGGGAGAAGACACTAAATTTGCCCTTCAGTCATAAAATTGCCCTTCATTGGAATCTTGGATTGTAAATTGGCTTGCTATTTTTATCCAAGTCTTGTAGGAATGACTGCTTCTCCTTAGCCAACCATAATACATCTTCTATGTGGCTACATTTGATTTCATCTAATGACTCAAAAGCACTTATTCCTCCTTTGACTGATTACTCAGACCTAGTTTATGCCTTTGAATGATTCAATAAAAAGGTGAGGTTTTTTCACACTTAGTTCATTACTCCAATTCAGTGATTCAGTTGAAAAGCCTGGGTTTCCCTAATTATCAAAGTAGGGGTATCGAACCATCTCCTCTCTTGCTTTGAAGAATGTGAGGCCCAGGGCATGTCACAGGGCTAATAAGTGTCAAAGCTTGAATTCAAACTTACATGAGATGACCGTGGTATCAAAGTTATGAAGTGAAAGGGATCTCAGAGGTCATCTTAACCAATTGGCTCCTTTGACAAGTGGGGAAACCAAGGCTCAGGAAAGTTAAATCACTTCTCCAAAGTCACACAGGTAGTAAATGGCAGAGTTGGAATGAGTCCAGGTCCTTTGTCTCCAAATGCAGCCTCTTTCCACCTTCCAGCCCTGATCCTTGCCTGGTGACTACTATTAGACTAATAAGACCCAAGATTTTGTTTCCCCCAAGTTTCCACTAATTTATCCCTCTAGTGACCCCAAAGGATGAATGCAGTTTAGAAGGGGAAAATTTGTAGAGATAAATTTCCCTTAATAGTTGGCTACATCCATGATCTCTCTGATGAGCTCCTCCTTTCATGGGAGCAGGTGGTAACCCTTCCCAGCCTTGGTAGACTATTTAATTTCAAGTAATCAGAGCAACATATTCCTCTGGTCATTCAATGTTAAGGTGACACAGTTCAAGACACAAAGAAGGTCCAATTCAATGAGTACGGTTTAATTTGCTTCCCAAGCAAATAGCACAAAGTCATCAAAACCTGATGCTATTTGCCCTGAAAGGTCTGCTGTTTTATTGGGGAAACATGGTCGCATTTTTTAATTTTTATTTTTGGTTGTCAGGGGCTCCCATTAATTTTGTCTGCAATTGCCAGCAAAATGAAAGAAGATATATAAGGATGAATTATTGATTTACACTTGAGCCCTGATTAGAACATGTTTGCAGCTCCTTCCTGAATGACTGTTATCTGTAAGGCAATAAAAACAAAAATCGGCTTAATTAATCTCTCCAGTTTAGAGCCCTTTATGAAAGGTGGTATTGACAAAACAATCAAGTACACATATATTATATTCAAATGAACAGCCACAATTGATCAAGTTTTTTTTTTAATGTTATCACAATTTAGAAATGGCGGCTTCCATTAATGTGTTTCATGGAATATGAACACGGCTCGCTAACAGTTTATTAATGCAATAAGTCTTGCGAGAGCCAGAGGACCAAATAGCTTTCTGTGGATAAAAAATATGTTGAAACTGATGGAGGGACAGTTTAGTTCAGCTCAACTCTAGCTCCTGCATTAATGTGTTTTTTAAACTTTAATTCTGCATTAACTCTTGCTCCTCTGTAACCTTGCTCTCCCCCTCCTAAGCTCTTGAGTTGTGATGTGACATCTCTTAGCATTCGGTAACTAGGCTGCCACACTCATTCTCTGTGGGTCTCTTTGTTTCTTGTGTCCTTGGAGGTGCTGAAGTGTTTTCCTTTTCTTTCCTTTTTTGCAGTAGACAATTGTAGTAAAGAAAAACTTCAGGGGGGGGGGAGGAGATGAAGGGGGACGAAAGCTCAGGAGAAGGCCCCTCACGGCTTGGCTGACTGTGTGAAACCTCCTATACCCCTCCAGCTGGAAGATTTGATCTCACAGGCTTTAATTGAAGCAGGAAGGCCACAAAATCTCTGCTTCAGCTCAGTCCATTCCAAATTCTGAAACTAGGTCCTTTAAACCAGAATCCCTAATAAAATCCACATGCTTTCTTGTGTGGTATCCAAAAGAAAAGGCAAAGGGGATTATCTTTCAGGATGAAGCAAGACGTATACTAACTTAAAAGCTAAAATAAGGTGGTAAGGTGATAGGAAAAAAATAGCTGATTTTGGCACCTATTTCAACTAGTCTTCCCTTTTGCTTGGGAGAAAAGATTTAATTATGCTCATAATTTGCTCATTAAAATTTATTTCCTTAACTATTATTATTTTTACTTTCATGATTTCTTCTGAAGTCTCTGAATCAGACTAGGAGTCTGTTTCTGTCTGGATCTTTCATATGTGTCTGTCTGCATGTTCTATTTCTATCTTTTTCTCCCTCTCTGTCTCTACATCTATCTCTACATCTATATCTAATACATATATATACACTCATATATAGATATAGATATAGATATAGATATAGATATAGATATAGATACAGATACAGATATAGATAGATACAGATACAGATAGATATAGATATAGATATAGATGATATAGATAGATATAGATATTGATATAGATGATATAGATATAGATTAGATATAGAGATAGAGATAGAGATAGAGATAGAGATAGAGATAGAGATAGAGATAGAGATAGAGATAGAGATAGAGATAGAGATAGAGATAGAGATAGAGATAGAGATAGATATAGATATGTATATATCCTGGTCCCATGAGAGTCCAGAATCTGAGTAGTGGTTCTATTGAATTGCAGCATAGAATGAAGGACCTGGGAAGCACCAGGACTGTATATATAAGGACTGGGAAGGATTATCTATCTATCTGTCTATCTATCTATCTATCTATCTATTTACACACATAGCTCTCTCTCTCTCCTCTCCTCCCCTGCCCCCCCCGTAGGCTAGCCCTTTGCCCATGCCATAGTCCTTGTCTAATAAATTACCCAGATTAAATCATCAAAAACATCTAAATCATAGTGATATACTATTGCATGTTCTTAGCTGTTTTGGTTAAAGGGACAGTGAGTGTGTAAGGGTGTGTGTATGTGTGTGTGTGTGTGTGTGTGTGTGTGTGTGTGTGTGTGTGTGTGTGTGAAGAGGAAGAATGGGGAGAGAGAGAGAGAGAGAAATAGATGCAAATATAAATAAAAATATAGGTAGCCAGCAGGGATTTCCCCCCATTCCTTCTGATATTGAAGAAGAAAGGTCAGAGTTGGCTAATTTTTTAAGCTAAGCTAAAATTTAATGAAGAACAGTGTTGTAATTGGAAACTCTGAATTAAAAGATTATAAATAGCAAGAGAAAAGCAGGGTAACGTAGGGCATACATGCTCAATTTGGGATCCATACAGCCAGTTTGGGATTATACCTCTGGAGCTTTGTCACAGGTAGCCATTTGGCCTTTACATGCATAATACAAGTCATGGCTGGTTCTGGTGAAGGGACATTATGATAATATTTTGTATATTAGCAGGAATCACCTGAGTCCTATTCTGAGAATTTGTATGATATGGGGTACAATATACAGGGTTTTTTCCTGGTTTGTTTTCTGTTCCCTCCTTCCTCTTCACACACACATACACACATACAACACACACACACACACACAACACATACACACATACCCACACACACACACACACACACACACACACACACACACACACCCTTACACACTTACTGTCCCTTTAACCAAAGCAGCTAAGAACATGCAATAGTATATCACTATGATTTAGATGTTTTTCATGACTTCGTTTGGGTAATTTATTACACAAGGACTATGGTATGGGCAAAGGGTTAGCCTACATAGAGATGAATAGTTAGGAGATATAAAGAAAATCCCCACTTCTACTCTCAGATACAAAAAAATTCCCTCATTCATGTCTGAAATTTCATCATTAGAGATTCATTCCTTTCCATTTAACTTTGCTTTCCTCACCATCTTCTTGGAAAATGTAGATATTCTTATGCAAGTCCAAGTTATTTTAGAATGAATTAATTTCATCAGATTCTTTTTGCTGATTATAAGGCTACTGAAGAGGAGTGGGACAAGGTGCACGGAAAGTTCTGGTGGACAAGTTTTGACTGGTCTGGTCCTGGTCCTGTGTATTGGGTGAAGATTCACAGGTTTACTCTTGGAATTGTGTTCCTCTGTTCTGTGACTAAGCCAAAAGGAGGAATGGTCATTGTGCCAGTGAAGTAAGTCTTTCCCCTTTTACTAGACATGGTTCTGGATGAAAAGGAAGATCGCCAGATCCCAAAGAGTACCCATGACTTATTATGAACAAATCAAAATATCAGACCTGTTTGACATATGAACTCCCCATGACTACTGGAAATAAATTTATGCAATCTGCTAAAGGCATGCTTGTAATAACTATCAAATAGAAGGGAAAGGAAACTTGGCCATTGGAGTTTTCTCATGCTGTAAAAGTTGGACATCATATGAAAACCATTCTCTCTCTGTTAGAAGCAATTAACACCAGACTCAAAAAAAAAAACATCAGGAAAGAAGCTTCTGGCAATCTAATTTGGTTGAGTATTCATTACCAAGAAAGTTATTACAATTATTTAAGTGTCTTGCAGGAAGCTGTTGGGTTTTGAATACTGGAAGCTCAGGTAGAGCAACTGTGAAATTCCTACATGATACCAATGAATCCTACTTTACTGTTGTGTCAGCTTGGGATTTACCAATCCAGGATTAAACTAAAATAGAGTTTCTGTGGTCCCAAGAGAGTGCAGAATCTGAGTACTTATTCTATTGAATTATACCCTAGGAGGAAGAAACTGGGAAGGACCAGGCAGGTGGCTATTGAAAATTGGTTCCAAAGTAAGCTAATAGTTTGTGTCTGGCATCTATTTTCATCTCAAAACACCAAGGGAAGAAGGTAGAACTCTGACTATCATTAATCTTTGAAGTGATTCCATTTCCTAGTTCAAAGTCACTTTCCTTTTTTTAGTGGAATACAAAAGAAACAGAAATGGAAAAAAAAAATCACACCTCACTTTCTAAAACTAGTTTTCATATAGGGATGAAGTTGATCATAGGTTGACATTGCCAGTAAGTACAGCCAGACTCAAGGTTCTCTTTGAATTTGGGTTAAGAAATTCTAAATAAAACTCACATCACAGAACTGAAACTCTGGACATGTGGATCAGGTTTAGTCCTGGGGTTTTCTAGCAAAAATCCTACTGGTTCATGTACCCAGCCAGGGCTTCCCCTAGAAATATCAGAAAATGACCTTCCACTTGCATTCAAGTTTGAAGGTGGATAGATTTATATAGTCACAAAAAATCTTAAAGGATTCAAAACTAAGCCATTATAATTATTAACACAGAGCCCTTTAAGATTTAGCACTTTGAATCAATGATCTCATTTGAAGCTTACAAAAATCTTGTGAGGTAACTGTTTCTTCCATTTTTCAGTTGAGTGAATTGAGACTACAAAAACCTGATAAACTTGTCCTAGTAAGGGTCTGAGAAGGGAATTAAGTTGAAATCTTCCCATCTCCAAGTTCATGCTCTGTCCAATGTAGCAGGTTACTTCTTCAAGAGATTTATGCATTCAGATCTGTTTGACCAAATTCATTTTTTGGAAAGTGTAAGAATAACTCAGGAAAAAAGAAGGTTCATAATCTGAGTAGGTCACTTGCTTTAATTTCCAAAAGCCAAAAACTCTAATTGGATGTTAAGATGGAGCATTTCTTATTAGGTTTGTATTGCAGGTTCAGTGTTGGTTCAAAATTCTTCCTTCTTATCAATTCTCTTGCTTTCTTTACAGAATTATACTTATACATCTATAATCAATATAAAACACCAGTGATTGTGTTGCATTGCCAATAAGAAATGAAACAATTACATGAAACTTTCTTCGTGTGAATGATAGCTGATAATAAAAGCTAACAAGTATGGCTGTACGGTATGCAAAGTGATTTTGCCTTTGTTATCTCATTTGGTCTTGGCAACAGTCATAAGAAGAAGGGATTAATATTATGTCCATTTTACAGATGAGGTAACTCAGAATGAGAGAGGCAAATAAGTGGCACAGTGGGGAATAGATAGGATTTACATTAAAAAAGACCTGACCTCAAATCTGACCTCATTTACTTTACCATCCTTGTGATTCTGGCCATGTGATGGCTTCAATTTCTTTATCTATTAAATTATGATAAAAGTGACTCTTCCAGTGATATTTTTATCTTAATAAATTTATTTACATACATTAGCTATATGCAAAGACAGTTTTAAACTTTCACTTTCTGTAAAGATTTTGCATTCCACATTTTTCTACCTTCTTCTCTTCCCTCTTCTTGATGGCAAGTAATCTGATATAACTGTGTTAAACATATTTCCATATTAGTCATGTTATGAAAGAAAAATCAGAAGAAATGAGAAAAACACCAAGATTGGGGAAACAAATATAAAAACAAATTTAAAAAATTGAAAATAGCATGCCGTGGTCTGCATTCAGACTCCATAGTTCCTTCTATGGTAATGGATGGTATTTTTGATTACAAGTCCTTTAGAATTTGATCTTCTGGTTCTGCTAATTTCTCTCAGCATCAGTTCATGTAAATCTCTCTAGGCTTTTCTGAAGTCTGCCATTAATGATTACTTACAGAACAATAGCATTTCATCACATTCATATATCACAATTTGATTTTTATTATGTTCTCTAACTCTTCTTTATCATAAACTGCTCCCCTTTCCATATATCTAACAAGAAAACTTTTCCTTGTTCTCCTGTCTTATAGTACTGCCTTTTATGTCTAAATCCTGTATCCACTTTGACTTTATCTTAGTATAATGTGTGAGATGTTGATCTATACCTAGTTTTTGCCATACTATCTTCCTGTTTTCTCAGCAGTTTTTGTCAAATAACATGTTCTTAGTTCAGAAATTAGAGTCTTTAGATTTATCAAACAGTAGATTACCCTAGTCATGTACTATTTCTTTTGTACCTTATCTATTACACTGATCCACCACTCTATTTCTTAGTCAGTACCAAATAGTTTTGATCACTTTTGTTTTATATTATTATTTTATTTTATTTTATTTTATTGTATTTTTGGTTTTAGCAAGGCAGTGGGTTAAGTGACTTACTCAAGGCCACATAGCTGGGTAATTATTAAGTATCTGAGGTCAGATTTGAACTCAGGTTCTCCTGACTCCAGGGTCAATGCTCTATCCACTCTGCCATCTAGCTCCCCCTATATTGTAATTTTAGATCTGGTACAGGTTAGTTACCTTCCTCTGCAGTTTTTTCCCCCATTAATTCTTCTTTTTAGTTTATTTTGCAAGGCAATGGGATTAAGTGGCTTGCCCAAGGCCACACAGCTAGGTAATTATTAAGTGTCTGAGGTCAGATTTGAACTCAGGGACTCCTGACTCCAGGGCCGGTGCTCTATCCACTGTGAAACCTAGCTGCCCCTTTTCCCATTAATTCTTACCCTTTTGTTCCTCCATATAAATTTTCCTACTATTTTTAAAAGTGCTATAAAATAATTTTTTGATAGTTCCATTAGTATGAACCTGAATCAGCAATTTAACTTAGGTAGAATTGTCATTTCTATTACATCAACTCTGCCTTCCCATGATCAATTGACATTTTTCCAATTTTTTACATCTGATTTTATTTTTATGAAAACTGTTTTGTAATTGTTTTCATGCAGTTTCTGGGTTTGACTTGGAGTTAGAATCCCAAGTAGTTTATATTATATATAGTTCCTTTAAATGAAATTTCTTTTTATCGATTGCTGCTATGCTTTGTTTGTAATATATAGAAATGCTGATGATTTATGTGGGCTTATTTTATAACTTGCAACTTTGCTAAAGTTGTTAATTGTTTCAAGTAATTTTTAGTTTATTTTCTAGGATTATCTAAGTATTCCATCATATCTTCCACAAAGAGGAGAGATTTGTTTCCTCATTGTCTTTTTTAATTCCTTCAATTTATTTTTCTTCTCTTATTGCTACAGTCAAAATAGCTAATAAAATATTGAATAATAAATGTGATAATGGGTATCCTTGTTTTACCCCTGGTCCTTCCACAGATGTTGTGAGAAAAAAATAGATATTTGTAAATTACTTTGCAGATTTTAAAAATATAAATAACTATTTTATCATTACTATTCATCAAGGGTCTCACACTTCAGAAATACCTGAGGAAGAATTCATATACAAATCTTTCTGAATCTAAGTTGAACTCTATATCCACTGTCACATGGATAATTTTCCAGAATCTTTTCTAAAAGGTGGAGTCTGCTTCTCCCTGATGTCACAAATAAACCCAATATCTCTGAATGATCTTCAGGAAGTTCATTATAATAGATGTCTCAAGCAAAGTTGCTCATCTTGTTAGTGGAAAGGGTGGCATTGGTGAAAAAAGGATGGAAAGTAAACTCAATGGTAATGTCTGAGGCCAGATTTGAACTCAGGTTCTTCTGACTTCAGGGCTGATGCTCTATCCACTGTGCTATCTAGTTGCCCCTATATTGTAATTTTAGATCTGCTATAGGTTGGTTACTTTCCTCTGCAGTTTTTTGGAGAATTTGAAGGTGATTGACCATAGTCAAAGAAAAGTTACTAGATCAATCTCAACTGAAAGAGAGAAAGGAAAGGAGAGAAAGAAAAGAGGAGAGAGAGAAGAGAGGAGAAAGAGAAGAGATAAAGAGACAAAGAGATATTAAAAAAAGAGACAGAGAGATGAAGAATCAGAGAAATAGAGACAGAGACAGAGAGACAGTGAGTGGAATGGACCAGAGAGCTGTTCTTGGTCCTATGGGCATCAGCACTTTTTTTTCAAGCGAACACATTGGATAAAGACATAGTTCAGAGAGGGAAGAGATGTCAAAAGCAATCTCTACAATGTCTAACTAATGGACCAAAAATAATAAACGTTTTATTTTTTAAAAAGTCAATTGCCTTTACTAGTTTCCTCATTCACTTCTTCAACACTTTTTTTTTTATGAAATACTTGTACTGTGCTGTGCTAGGTACTGAAGGATATATAAAAGAGAAGAAAACAGCCCTTGTCACAAAGAGCCTTTGTTCTACTTCCTTGTGCCTTCAAAAGTCAAGGCACCAGATAGGAAACTTGAAAAAAATCATGAACAGCTTATCAGTCTCAGTAATACATGACATCAGTAAATATGATAAGTCAAGGCATTTGAAAAATAAATCAGATGTTTTCCCTAATGCTGCAGCACTTTCAGACAATTTTTAAGCCCTTCTCTTCTGATGGTGATAAAGCCTGACTCTTTGTTGATGATTAAAAGATTTTTCTCCATCACACAATATATCTAGTGTTTTTCATCTCATCCTTACCAGAAACTTAACTTATTTTATAAACTAGAAAATGGATCGATTCCCTTTAACTTCTGGCTACCTAATTTGCATTGCTAGCCAGATATGTCCTTTCCATCGTAAGTTCACAGGCTCATGGAATTATAGATTTAGACCTGGAAGGGACTTTGGAAGACACTGAGCCGAATTCTTTCATTTTACAGATGTGGCAAATGAGATACAGAAAGAGTTTGTAATTTGCTCAGAGAGGGTCTTTAGCTCGACTTCTTCCCTGTGCAATCTACATGTTACCATAATTGAGCCTTTCTTCACTTCATGCCTTGTGAGTTCTCTAAAAGAAGTGATATTGCTTCTCATGTCTTTTGCTGAATGTCCCTTCTTATAAGATGCATTTTCCATTCCACAGGATAATGACAAATGATTACTTGGAAGCCAAAAACAGAAGTTCAAATTCTTATGCCTCTTACTATTTGAATGACCTTGAACGAGTCATTCAGTGTCTTTGTACTTCAATTTTCTTTCTTAAAAACTGGAAGATTGAATTAGATGAGCTCTAATGTTTCTTTCAGTTGAGTACCATCCCCTAGGACTTTTTTCACATTATATGATTACCACTCCAATACATGAAGTATCCAATTATTTTATCTAACTCTTACTATATGGATTACTCGCTCCTTTTTCTGATTATAGATTAATCCTATGACAGCTTTGCTGCTACTTGTTGCGTGTAAATCATGAGTATAGTACAGGAGCCTATTCATACCCATCATGCATTTTTCCAACTACTTCTTCATCTCTTTTCAGTGACCCACAATTTTGATTCACCAGAGATTTTGATCCATCAGATAATTCTGTGCCATATCAAATTTCAAAAAATACTAATGTTTAAAATAAGATTGAACAATGTTTCAAAAAGAATCTTATGGATCATCAAAAATACCATATAATTTCTCAAATGCAATCCAGTTTGCTTTCACCTTCCTATTCTATTTTTATTTTCTATAAGATTATCTGCCCAAAACATATGTACTAAGGGAAAATTTCAAAGAAATGTCATCTTTCAGCCAAGCCATCTGTCTGGTTAATAGTAGACCAAAGATTTCAGAACAAAACTGACAGTAAAAACACCATATGGACCCTACTAAGAGGCTCTTGTGAGAGAAAGCATGACATGATAGCTCAAGGATCAGACTTAAAGCCAGAAAGACTTGGAGTTCAATTGAACCTCTAGCACCTCCTAGCTGTGCTACCAGTGAAGGTTACTTACTCTCTCAGCACCCCAGGAAACTCTCCAAGAACTAGGAATTACAGAGGAGTTGTCAATCTTCTTTGGTGGATAGAATTTCCACAGAGTTCTCTTGAAATCACAAGTCCAAACTAAAAACTAATTTTGAGATAGTGAATCTGAATCCTTTTCTATTCAATTTTCCTCTCAACAGATAAGGAAACCAGATTGTGATGAGATAATAAGAGCTAGAATTTATGTAGTGGTTTAAGGTTTACAAAGTAAAGTTACAGATATTAACTCATTTTATTCTCACCACAACCTAAGGGGATTTGTGCTATCATTATCCTCATTTTGCATATGTACTGTGGGACCTAATCAGAATCATGTGGTTATCCTAAAACTGAATTTGAACTCAGTTCTTTCTGACCTTGAAGTCACTGACTCCAATTCCAGTTCTCAATTCACTGAGTCACCTGGTATTCATGTATATTATTCTATTTTACTCTCACATCGACCGAGAGAGAGAGAGAGAGAGAGAGAGAGAGAGAGAGAGAGAGAGAGAATATTGATATGTCTATTTACAGATGGAGAAAGTGAAGATCAGGAAGTCTAACTGGCTTGTCCAAGATCAACTGGTGACAGATAAAGGTCAGAAATCAAGGTCTCCTGACTCTAGTGTTCATGTGACAGGCTAAACTGATATTCTTGAAGGATAGATTTGGGAAATGTTAGTAGTGGTATAAGTTTTAAACCAGTACTTCATTTTTTCAATGCATAAATAAATTTCATTTTATGCAATTTTTCTTGCTATTTTCCCCATCTTTCACCTTGATTAATCTCCTCTGTAGCTCAAAAGAATTATATTTTCAGTCAAAAGGCATATGTTTATATATTTATACTCATATATACACACAAACACAATTTGAGACTTTAGCTCAAATACCACTACTAAAGACTCAGGTTACTTGTGAGTGCAAAGAATAAGTATGTTCCTCATTTGGGATAATTATTTCTATAAAAATTGTCTTTTCTACAATTGTTTAATAAATTAATTTTAAATGCTAATAAAGTTTTACTGGTTGATTGATAATGGGGATAAATGACACCAAAATGGATGAGGGCTTGGGAGCAATAGTACTAGACATCTCCAACCTCTTAAGATTACCCTTAGAACTGTGATGGAAGTGGCAATCATTGTTTACTGGAGGCCTAGCCTACTCATGTTTGTGGCAATTGAAAGCATTAGCTTGAGGGGAGTAGTAGTATGCTCTCTCTCTCTTTCACTCTCTCTCTCTCTCTCTCTCTCTCTCTCTCACACACACACACACACACACTTTCTTTATACACACATATTTGCTTGTGTTTATACACATATGTCTACATGACACACACACACACACACACACACACACACACACACATATATATATATATATATATATATATGTAAATACATATATATTCCTCTATTTGGAACTGTTAAGAACATTGAATAGTAGAATGTAGTTCCAGATGTTCTTTTATTCAGTCATCTGTTTTTGTCATATTTCACCCTCCACCCCATTCTTATAACTCTCAATTCAAATGACATTTCTGTATAAGTTATTTGTATAAAGGAGATGGCAGGAAGAGAAATTCTACAGTTCAATAAATAATTTCCTCTTATATATGGGCTTTTCTCTTATGTTGGTTTTCACTGTAGAAAGATTAAAATAAATAACAAATCAGGGTTAAAATAAATCAGTTAAACTTCCTAAAACTAGGAAGAGAATCTCTCTGTTTTCTTACCATCAGAGGCCAAAGGAAACAGGTTCTGATTTTATTTGCATCTCATTTTTGCTTTGATAGCAAACAAAGGAGCAAGGGTTATTCTAAAATTAGTGGTCAAAAGATCATACAATTGCACCTGGTCTTTAGACTCAGTCAGACCAGACTTCATTTACCCCTTTGTTGAGTATATAATATTTCAAAGTATTTCCTAATATCAGAACCCAGAACCCAAATCATGTTCTGTAGTTCTTTATTTGAAATATGTTCAATCCAATCTCCTGTTCCTTACAGATTGTCGCCTATTTGAATGGGGAATCCATTGGCAAGTATTTATTAAACACTTATGTGTCAGTCACCATACTAGTCACTGAACATACAAAGACAAAAATTAAATGGCTTCTGACCTCAAGGAGTTTTTATTCCTTAGTCATAGACTACAAAATACAAAATAAACAAAAGATGGAGAGATCAAGGGATGGTCTCTTTTAGAAAGTGTCACTTGAGTATGACTGAAGGAAATTCCAAAGTGATAGCAATAAAGAAGCACAATCCACAAAAGAAGCATTACCTGGGCAAAGGAGAAGAGGTAAATGATGGAATATTGGGTGTAAAGGATTGCAAAAAGATCACTTTGGTTGGACAAGGGAGTATATGAAGTGGAGCAATATATACGATTTCTTGGAAGATAGGTTGGCATCATATTAATAAGAGCTTTAATTCCCTCTGAGGTGATTTAATTTGATCCCAGTTGTAATGGGAATTGGTAGAGTTTAATGAACAAGGGAATGAAATGATATATTCTTCAATATGAAATCATAAAGTATAATTCTTGTTATTTGTTCTGGAGGCAACGAAGGTTTGGGGATCAATACAACTATTTGAGTCTCCAATACATGGGGTTCTTTACCATAAAATTAGGACCTTGCCTTCCATGACAAAGACTAGTTCCCAGATGACTCTTACTGTTCAGATGATAAGAAAACAGAAAAATTCTCTTCCCAGTTTTAGGAAGTTTACATTTTTTTGCAGTTCACAGTATAGGAAAAATGATCTATTTTAACTCTGATTTGTTATTTATTTTAATCTTTCTACAGTGAAAACCAACATAAGAGAAAAGCCATATATAAGAGGAAATTGTTTATTGAACTGTAGAATTTCTCTTCCTGCCACCTCCTTTATACAAATAACTGCTATACAGAAGTGTCATTTGAATTGAGAGTTATCCATATTTAAAATGAATATTATATATATATATATATGTATATATGTCATAATGAATATTTATAGAAAGTAAGAAAGGTAGCTTGGGACACCAGTCTGGGAGTCAGAAATTTTGAAGATGGAGGCAACATCAGAGAACAGACAGTGCAACTCATTTTGGAAAGAAGTAAGTTGGAATTTAACTTCTAAGATGCACAACTTTAATTCAAGTCATCTTCCATCTCTGGACCTCAGTCTCCTCCTCTATAAAATGAGGGGGTTGGTCTATGTGATCTCCAGGGTCCTGTCCATTTCTGATATTGCATTATTTTCATATTAATAGAAAGGAGGTTTAGTCTTGAGTGGAAAACAGATGGTATCATTAAGCAAGCACTTGCTGGTTTTGCCATCCATGGGAATAGTTTATGATATTTTTTCAGTGAGAAAAGATACTAAAAAAAGATATTTAGGGCTCTGATCTTTTTCCAATGTGCTCACTTCAAATCCTTTGCCTTGGACTGGAATCTCTTGGGATTTTCAAGGTATCTTTTAATCAAAATCTTAAGCATAGATTATATAATAGAACCAGACTTTTCCTATATAGCCTAGGGACAAGGGGAAATATTTCCCTTTCCTTACACAATCACTTCTCTAATGGGAAATATGTTTCAAATTAGGCGTTTATTTTATGAATGAGCACAGTGTGAATGCGCTAATGTCAATAATAGAAGAACTATTAAAATGAAAAATGCATATTTTAGGTATTTGAGCTAAACCCTTAGTTGAATCACCTTGGAAATATTAGTGTGTCAGCTCTTAGTTCCATAAAATTCCTTTATTTTATTTTACCTTTGTTTTGAAAAATAAAAAAAATTGGAGGAATAACTGGCTCAGGGACAGGTAATGGTTTGAGAAAGTTTTTCCTTTGTCAGAAGTTTATCTGTCAGTAGCCTATCCCATTTCTTCACAAATAATAACTAATGTGTTTAGAATTCTGAAAGATGTTCTTATGCCTGTTTTGTAGAGTGGGAAAGTAAAGCATAAAGGGTAACTGTTTGACCTGACTACAAAGAAAATTATCATCAGGGTATGGAGTCAAATTCAGAAAATCTGGGTTAGCTACACACTTAGATTAAGCCTCTTTTTCAACTTTCCCAAGATTCAGCTGAGGCCCCATTGGGAAGGAACAGATTAATTTTTGTGAAGACATTTTGTTAGGCAGTCCTTACCAACAAATGGGCAGTTTCAGTGAAATTATCTTGGAAAGGAGATTGAAGATGTTTCCTCTGGTTTTCTCAGCAAGCAGGTAGGGGCTTTATTTTGAGTCTGGAAGATTCTAGTGCCTTAAAATCTGGAAAAGTAACTTGGGAATGCAATAATTTTGATGACTGGGGAACTACAACAAAGGTCCATCAACCTCACTCAGACCAGCTCCCTTGTCAGTTTACAGGACAACTAAAGACTCTATGAATGCTGAAAGGGATAGGTTCTCTCTAGCTCTTTTCCAAGACAGGGAAGATGTCAAGCTTCCTGAGACTAGAGTCATAATAGAAGACAAAATAAATTTTGGAGTAAGAATTAGATTGAAAGACCTCGAGCAAAATCAAAATAGGCAGATGACAAATTTACAAAAGTTCAGCAGCTTTTACACAACGTAAAAGATAGAGTGTTAGACCTGAAGTGCAGAAGACCTAGATTCAAATTTCCCTGTCAAATACTTACTAGTTATATGACTTTGCATAATTTTTAACTTTCCTAGGTTTCAATCTTCTCATTCTTAAATAGGAATAATACAAGAATCGACTTTGTAGGATTGTTGGGTTCACCAAGAGAGATAATATGAGATAAAGAATGTCGCAAATCCTAAGGCCCTGTGTAAAAAGAAGTTAGTGCTATTATTATTAGATAACTGGCTTGGTGTGGTTGACTAGAAGCAGCATCATAGATGAACTAAAGATAGTCTTAGACTATAAACTTAAGAGTTCTTGGATTTTTCCCGTAAAGGAAAGAAACAAATTAAATTTGAGTACCAGAATATGGCAATAGAAAGCACAGAAGCTCAGTGAAGACTCCTCACAGGAAACAGATTTCTAATAGACAACAGTATAATGACACAACAAGAGGATACTACTGCTTTACAATCTCATGAGATATATTTTCTGCTCTGCAAGAAAGACAGGAAGGGCTCCAGCCGTTCATACTTCTGGCCATATGTGTTCATACATATATATTCTGTTCTCACATGTGCCCCCTCCTCCATTTAATTATGTGGTAACTATTGGGCTACTATACCCTGGTAAGCTTGATTTAGTTAAATGTCTTTTGACTTGAATTAATACATCCTTTGGTTGATTTGTTATAAGGGAACACACTGGTGGAGGCTCATAGGCTATTGTACTGAGTGGGTACTGTTCCACAAAGTGCTTCAAAACTGGGGTATCTTTCTGGAAGCTCATAACACTGACTTAGCCATAGATATTTCAAAAATCTTTTTCTTATCCAATATTATTTTAATCAGAACTCTATTAACTGCTTCTCCTATAAATCTGCATGTACAGTACTGTGATAATTAGTTTTACTAATGAATGCTCCTTAAGACTACAGAATCTTGAAGTGATTTTAATCATGAAAGAGAAATTAAATTATGCCCTATATAGTTAAACAATCCAGGCATAATATATTTTATTGTATCCTGTCTTTGATAATTACTGTTTCGTCTACAAAATAGATGTTAAGTAGAGGAATCAGAAGTTGATGAATCAGAACATTTCATTCCCCAATCTTGATAGATAGCTGACTAAATTTATATCATGAATGTCACATTCAATCCTCTGGGAAATGAGTTTAACTAAAAAGTAATCTTATAAGAATCTATCATCTCATGTTGGAAATACACCCTATAAAAAGAAGCAGGAAAGTTGAGGCTAGGGATGAGGATAAAGTGTGGTATAGAAATATCCAAGGAATGGTATGGAGGTCTCATTCTGGGCAAAGAATCTCACCCATCAGAGCCCATTATCCCAGGAACAAAGTTCAAGGTTCACTGAAAGTGAGGAGAGAATAGGATAATTTCCTGAAGGTTCCTGTTATGTTTGTACTAACAATTCATTATCCTCCTCTTAGGAGTAATTGCATTTTAACAAGGGGATCCTTTCAAATGAATACATTTTTAATAGTGAAATATCAGATATTGGGCCAGATCTGAAATTGTGATATTTATGGAATATGGAGAAGACCTTGGTACTCCTATGCTATAGGTTGGTTAAACTATATTTAGCCTCCAAGTAAGGTCATTCCTTTAAAAAGGGTCTAACAGAATGGAAGTTGGGCTTATGCCACACTAGAAAGGTTAAGTAGATGTCATACTCCTTGTCCCCCCCCCCCCTTTTCTCCTTCTTTGGGTCCAGTTTGAAGGAATTACATGACTATGAAAATTCTCCTCCTCCTCCTCCTCCTCCTCCTCCTCTTCCTCCTCCTCCTCCCTCTTCTTTTTTTCTTCTTCCTCTCCTTCTTCTTTTAGACAGGATCTAGACCCAGAACTTCATGGATATACAGAACTCTCAGTCCAATAAGAGTGATACCCTTTCCCCAAATTATAATCTTAAAGAGTGGCCTTGATCACCGAGAAGTTAAATAACAATTTTATACAGTCAGTAAGTGCCAGAGGCAGGATTTGAAGCCAGATCTTTCTGACTTTGAGTCCAAATTCACTGTGTGCTGTCTATCTATTATATGATCTTAAATATAATAAAACAGAAAGGGAGAAAGATGCCCATATACATATATATATATATGAAGAAATGGGAAGTCCCTTTTATAAGGCTAAAAGACCAATTGGTTAAATCCACATATGCTAGGCACATGTAAAGTTTACCTCAGAGGAAAGGGACTCCCAAATAAAGTCCCACCCTCAGGTAAAAGTTGGTTGAAGGGGCGGCTAGGTGATGCAGTGGATAAAGCACCAGCCCTGGAGTCAGGAGTACCTGTGTTCAAATCTGGTCTCAGACACTTAATAATTGCCTAGCTGTGTGGCCTTGGACAAGCCACTTAATCCCATTTGCCTTGCAAAAACCTAAAAAAAAAAGTTGGTTGAAGAAAGAGGAAGTTGAGAGAGGTTAGATTTTTGCCTGAAAGTGATGGTGTATAGGACATTTCTATGTGGGCAGATTGTGAAAGATGACCTTTATTCCTTCCAAATCTGAAAGATCCTATCATTCTTCAGAGAATCATTAAGTCTCAAAAAAGTGAACTCCACAAGGAATCACTAGAGTCTTAAAGAACTTTGAGAAATTTAAATTCAGATGGACAAAGAAACCCTTAGTTAAATACTCAGTAATACAGATGCAAATGCAATTCCATGGCATCTGGGGTGGGGGAGAGGGAAGACAGCTTTAAATATCAAAATCCAATGATTTAGAATGTAGAGAATGTGTGGAATGAAATCTGTTAAACATCAAAATCCCCCACAATAGGCAGTTATGAGGACTATGAGTTCAATTACTCTTCTTTTTGGAGATCGCATTTGGTATTGGTTATGAACTCTTGGAATCCTAGTTTCATTTGGGTTCTAACAAACTCTGTAGCCTAATCATGAGACAAAAGTGGTATGAGTGTATTTTTGGTCTGATTGCTCATTAGACAGCAAATTACACAGGTGGCTATGCCCTTTTACTGATCCCCCCAAAAGTAATTCATTGAATTTAGAACTTGAAGACAACTAAGAGACCTTCTAGATCAAATCTTTCATTTTTAGAGGGGGAAACTGAGGTCTGGGATAGCTTAGAACTCACTGAAGTAATTGGATCCTAGATTCAGGGCTGAACATTACTTAAGAGGGCGATCTCTGCAGAACCACCTATTCAATTTTCATTGAGAGCATCTGTTGTTTGTCCTTCATTCTCAAGAGAATCAGAATATCAGGAAGGTGATGGTGTGATCTGCAAGTGAATCAGATTTAAGTGAGAGAGGGCTGTACAAAGTCACCAGCCCCAAGTTCTCCTCTGGAGTCATCTGGCTCCAGTGACCAGATATGGATTAGGATGATTGAAGATGACCCCAGAGTGACATCTACACCTCAGAAATCAGCAAAACACCTGGAAATCAGGATTTGGTTTATTGTTTTGTTTATTGGGTAAATTAAGAAAGCAGTGGAGAAAATGTTAATGATGTAGTTTAGACTTAAGAGAGTATCATGGGCATATTTTTTTTTCTTTCCAGAGAAAAACTCTAGTTTGACTGACAACTGGACAAGGTCATCCAGTCTTTGCTTGAAGCCCTCCAGGGAAGTAACTGAGCACCTCAGAAGGTGACCCATTCCATTTTGTGCAAATTCAGGTTATCAGGAAAATTTGTCTTGTCCTCCATCTTAAATTGATTTCCTTGTAAGTCTCATCATCTGCTCCCAGAATGCCCTTTGGGAACATATAGGACAATAGTAATCCATTCTCCACTTGACTGACCTTCAGATACTTGAAGGCAACTTCTATGAACCCTCCCCTGAACATTTTTTTTTTTTTTTCAGATCATATCTCCAGGTCCTTCCACTGACCCTCACACTCCATGGACTCCAGAACCTTCACTATCCTGTTCACCCTTCTCTGGCTGTTCTCTGGTTCATCAGTGTTTTTTCAAAGACTGGCTCCATAGCACTGAAATAATGTAACAGATGTCCTCTACTCAGGGCGAAGTATGTTTGGCACCCTCATCACCTCCTGAACCCTCTCTCTCTCTATGCAGTCCAAGATCACATTCATTTTAAAAATAATAAGAGATACCATTTATTATCATTAACTCATTTGACCCTCATAGCAACCCTGTGAAGTAGAGGCTGTTATCTTCATTTTTACAGATGAGGAAACTGAGGCATGAAGAAATTAAGTAACTTGTCTGGGTTTGACTGCTAGAAAGTTCCTGAAGCGGTATTAGAACTCAGATCTTTCTCTTCTATGGACTGTACCTGCACTATTGACTCATATTGATTCTTAATTCAAACAAGTAAACCATTAAAACACTCAGATATTTTTCAGATGAATCACATCTCCCCCATCTTGCCCTTGTAAAGTCATTTTTCTTAAAAACTCAAGGGTAAGACTTTTACATTTTCTTTCTTAATTTTAATTCCATTAATTTCTACCCCATGGTTTTGCCTGAACAGATATTTTGGTATCTCCCTCTGTCGAGCAAAGTGTATTTACTATTCTTTCCATCTGTGTCCATCTGCAAATTGATAATCATACCCTCTATGTCTCTAAGTTATTGTTAAAATATAAAACAAAGGAATTGAATGGGTGTTTTCTAAAATTTTTTCCAGTTCTCTCTGATCTATATTAACTAGCATAGATCCTGCCTATTTCACAAGAGACATCCTTTCAAATGACCATCAATCCTTTGTATAGTCCATTTCTTCTGTGCCTTCTTTCTAAGGTGAAAACTCATTAATCTGATAAACTAATTCATTTTAATGAATTAATTGGTGGTCCTTTTCCCAGACTATTCAATAGGAGCCTAATGGAGACATATTATTTTTATCTAAATAAGAATCACTAATGGTGGGAACTTCAGGAAGGACAGAAGGACAGAAACATTTTTTCCATTATTCTGTTTTTAATACTTGAGGGCCATTGTTTTCCGGGAATGGCGACCTCTTGTTAAAAAGTTATTTTTATATTCTTAAAATGAGTGGTCTTTGAGCTATCCAATAAGCTAAGTCAGTGGGGAGAATGGCAGAGTCTCAAAGATTCAGCACAGATGATTGAAATAAGAAGTAGCTAATTCAGCCCAGGTGTTGATCTGCACATCATTATTTTCTAGTTGAGTTTATAAAAATAAAGGCTTTGTAACAGCTTCCAGGTGCCTAAAAACCTCAGACCTATAAAAAGCTCTGTAGTTTGTAGAGGAATCTTAAGTGAGAAGCTATAGTCTCTTCCATCACCTAAAGAAAAATAAATTAAAGTCTACTGGGGAAGAGACATCCAGAATCAACATTTCTTTGTTGCGTCTTGGCCTTGTCTGTCTGGACCAAAAGACTCAGGATTGGAAGGAAATGGAAGGGGAAGGATTTTATAAGACTGGTATAGGGGGAAAGGGCTTGTTAATGTCTGGTAGAGGTACAAAAAAATAAAAGTGTCCCATATGGATTTAAGTTTCAAGGCAAGTTGTTTCGATTTCCATCAGAAAGAATGAGCATAACAATGACTCTCAGTATGGTGGGCTAGGTTATCTTGAGGTTGGTGAAAAACTCAGATTTAGTGATTCTAGATTCTGAAAGACCCTACCATTGGTGAACAAGTTTTATCGGACTCTATCAAGCTAAAGAAGCTATGAGTTGAGTCCTGTAATAGACTACCCAAGATGTACCATTACTGCCTTCATCCAAGGTTCTTGAACAGGTTGACTAGCTTCCTTCAAAGTTCTCCAATGCTATCCCCTGCCTTTCTTAAGACCCACCCCGTCAAGACCTCATCTTGTTGGTCCTCTCCATCTCTCAAAATTATTTTGTATTTATTATCTGTGTATGTGATATAGGCCCCAAGTATAAACTCCTTGAGGTCAGCACGGAATGACAGATCTCTGGATGTGGAGTCAAGAACACTGTAGTTCAAATTTGGTCTCAGAACCTATGTGACCCTGGGCAAATTATTTATCCCCTGTAGGCTTCAGTTTCCTCATTTGTAAAATGTTTGTACTTGATAACCTCTGAGGGTTAAATCTACGTTCCTATGTTCCTATGACTATTCCATTTTTGTCAAATTAACACATAGGATGGATACTTAGTGAATACTTTTAATAGCCAGCATAAAGGAAAATGAATTTGAAGCCAGACCTAGGTTAAAACCTTGCCTCTGTCACTGCCTCAAGTGTTCTGAACAAGTTGTTCTCTTCCATCTATTCCACCAGCAGAAGTTTTCACATGCTTAGGGTGACCATCTCGCTAACTCACCAATGGATCTCGAGTGCTTACAGTTTGGTCAGACATTGAAGACACCAAGGTCATCCACTGCATCCTAGGACATCATCTACCCAACATTTGGTCTTTTGTCCTATCATTGGATTTGAATGACTTTAGAGGAGTCATGTGTAACCCTTACACACATAAATCCAAAACACACTCAAGATATCACCATGATATCCCACTCCTCTTTGAAACAAAGGATGAACAACAATAACCATTCTGAAGTTTAACTTTGTCTATCAAATGAAGATAACAGTTCCCTGCTCTTGAAACAGCTAAGTGTATCAAAATGAATGAGTACAGGACTTAGAGTTAAGGAGATCTGGGTTCAAATCCTGCCTCATATACTTAATTGATGTATAAATAAAATGATGAATAAATGAATGTCATTGCATATATAGATATATGTATATTTTTATAAATGTTTATATACATATATGTATATACATATATGTATATATATTTAAACATATCTTACAAAAATCCTGTGAGATAGGTGTTATTATTAACCACATTTTACAGATGAAATAACTAGTAGAGAGCTTAATTAAGCATCAGGGTCACACAGCTAGCAAGTAAATAAGGCAGGATTTGAAGGATAATTTTGTTCAGTCATATCTGACTCTTCATGAACTCATTTGGGGTTTTCTTGGTAGAGATTATATAGTTGTTTACCATTTCCTTCCCAAGTTCATTTTACAGATGAGGAAACAAAGGAAAACAGGGTTCATTGACTTTCCCAGAGTCATTCAGTTATTAAGACTCTGAAGATGGATTTAGACTCAGATCTTCTGACTTCAGACCCAGGAATCTTATCTACTGTGCCACCTAGATGACATTTTGGGGTTTTTTTTTTGTTAGTTTTGTTTTCCCTTTGTTTCATAGTGTTTTGTACATGTTCTAGAGCTATAATTTCAAGTGTACTGATAATTCCAGTAAGGAAAGTCCTTTCCCATCACAGAACAGCAATTTGTCATCTAATTGGCTGGGCAACTGAGATTTTCCCAGTGCCAATAAGCATATAGCCTTAATGTGGATCCATTGACTCAATTTCAATAGGGTAGTGAATTTATTTTCATAACTCTACTGTCATATAATTGGTTTCTTTTATAATCTTATGTATTTCATTTCTTGCATTTAAAAATTTTTTTTCTAAGAAGGGGGTCATAGTCTTTTCTGGATTTCCAAAAGACTCCATAACACACAAAAACCATAGGAATTCTTGCACTACTGTCTTGAATACTACAGGTGCTTAATAATAGTAATGTCTGTCCTTCATTTCAAAGAAGACATGACATCAGGGAGGTGATGCCATGACAAGCATGCGAATGGGATTTGAGTGGGGGTGGGAGGAATGGGGGGTTGTGCTAAGGGAACAGTCTCCTTCTCTAGAGCCATCTGGGTCCATTGACCAGATATGAATCAGGACAACTGGAGATGATAGGCAATCAGGGTTAAGTGACTTGGCCAAGGTCACACAGCAAGTTAGGGTCAAGTATCTGAGGCTGGATTTGAACTCCCATTCTCTTGACTCCAAGGCCAGTACTCTTATTGGCCCTGGAATCAGGGAGACCTCAGTTCAAATATGACCTCAAGACACTATCTGTGTGACCCTGGGCAAGTCATTTAACCCCAATAGGTGCTTAATAAATGATTAGTGAATGAATAGATAAATCAACATTTATTAAAAACCAAGCACTGGGAATACAAAAAAGGGCAAAAGATAGTCCCTGTCTTCATGAAGTTTATCATCTAATTCTATATGCATAAAAACAAGTGTCTCTCTTTTTCTTGGTACAGCTATCTTAGCAATTGAGGTGAGTCTCCCAGTTCCTTTATTGTTCATGGGGAGAGGTGCTGGACCATTGCCATCACCATCTTATTCCATTCCTTTCCTAATATAACTGACACCTTTTAGCAGACTTGGGTTCTGCATGTGGCCTCCCCTCGCTCTTCAAGAAATGAAGTGCCATTAGCAGAGAAAACTGCAGACCACTTCAACCAGCCACTCCACAATAGGCAGGCTTTGCTTACAGGGAAAAAATCCCCGAGTACCATATTCTCTTTGAAGGGCCAGCAGGATCTTGAAGGAAATAGATTTCAAGTCATGACCGCCTGCTGCTTCTCCTAGGGTCTGGCAGGCCCCTCTGAAGGAGGCGGCAGCACTTGATTGGCTCTCATATCCCAACAATGAGAGATGGAGTCACTGCATCTCCAAGTCCCTTAGAGTGGGGTCTTTTAGAACAGTGACCGAATTTCATTTCCCAATGCTATAGATAGAAAATGAGAAGCAAGTGAAAGTGATAATCCCTAATGGAGAATATTAATCTCACTGAAATGGCTTTGAAAACCATTGTAATTTCATTATCACATTTTTATCTTTGGTCAAAGCCTAGAGGAGCAAAATACCATTTCTTCTCTAAAACATAATCCCAAAGTACAAGAATTCCTATCTTTTTTGGTGTTATGGAGTCTTTTGGAAATCCAGACAAGACTATGAACCTCTTCTCAGAAAAAAATTTAAATGCAAGAAATAAAATACATAAGATTACAAAATGTAATGTTCATCAGATTCTGAAGTATTTTGAGTATTTGGAAAAATTTTACTTTGGATGGGCTGTGGATCCTTGCATCTGATTATTGGAGTTGAGAATTTTGTTCCTCCCCAAAATATAGCTTCCTTGACTATTTACATGTGAATATAGTAGGAGAAGATATTATATGTGTAAATAGTGCTTTACAATCACTAATTACTCATAGAGAATCCGAGAGGAGAGGTGTAAAATTATTTACACCTGAAAGCATGGGAAAGTGAGACAAAAAGTGTCAAAATATTTCTAAAACCAAAGTAAGGGAAAGACTGGGAGATTTGTACAATCTGAAAGCCCCATATAAATCTTAGTTGTACTTGTTTTTATCTCCAGGTGAAAAGAACAATTTTTCATTTAGCTTATAATATCCCCTTCCAACAAGGTCCTATCCCATTAAGTTCATTTTCCATATTATGTATTATAAAAGAAATAAAAAGTTGCATATAATAGATTTGCAGTTTCATGTGCAATCATCTTTTTTATCATACTATGTTATGGAAATGTTTGTTTGGTTCCAGAAATTAAAATTTAAATAAAAAAAAAACAAACAAAATGTGGAGATTGGAAAAAAGAAACCTCTTATATATTCTTATTTTTTTTTAATTTTATTTAAGGCAATGTGGTTTAAGTGACTTGCCCAAGGTCGCACAGCTAGGTAATTATTAAGAGTCTATGGTCAAATTTGAACTCAGGTCCTCCTGACTCTAGGGCCAGTGCTCTATCCACTGTGCCATCTAGCTGCCCCTTCTCTCATGTATTTTTTTAAGGTTTTTGCAAGGCAATGAGGTTAAGGGGCTTGCCCAAGGCCACACAGCTAGGTAATTATTAAGTTTCTGAGGCCGGATTTGAACTCAGGTACTTCTGACTCCAGGGCCAGTGCTTTATCCTCTGCACCACCTAACCACCATCTCATATATTCTTAATAAAAAGGTAATAATTAAAAAAAAAGATCACTGTGGAACAAATTACAGGATCTGATGCTGAGTGAAGATGGTAGAACCAACAGAACATTCTACAACAACATTATGAATTGATCATTCTTGATGGATGCAGTTCCTCTCAGCAGTTCAGAGATCAAGGATAACCCTATTAGACCAGCTATGGACAATGTTATCCCCATCCAGAGGAAAAAGAACAAAACAAAACAATCAATAAATCCTTCAGAATCTGATGAACATTACATTCACTTAAAAAAAATCTCTTATGTACTTCTTTCCTTAAATCCCAATTCCTCAAACTGAAAATGACTAAGCTATACATATTTTAAACACAAATGTGTATGTACAATATTAACCTGACTGTTTGCCACTGAAGGGAGAGGAGTAGGAAGGGAGGGTAGAAGGAAATTTTGTGACTTAAAAATATACATATGCATATGGATGAATGTCAATAAAATTTCATAACATGTATTTGGAAAAATAAAATATTAATTAAAAATCATAAAAATCATCTCTAGTAACTTCTTCCTGAGATGATTGATTAATTGATTACTGTCCTTCATGGTGAAAGAAGACAGTGACATCATCTGAATGGTAGCATGACTTGCCCATTATGCTGATGATAGTGAGGGGAGTGTTGCACAAAGACATTCTTCTCACTGCCTCTTCCAGAACCTCATAGCCTGATCCAATAGGAAACAGGACTTCTGATGATGATCTGGATACAGGTGGAGGCCTAGGCCTTTTGGTTAGGGTCTTTCCCATGTTACTGAGGCACCACAGTATTACCATGCTGCTAAACAGAATGGTAAAATCTTTGTTGTCAAGCTTTCAATAATACAAATTCTTATTTGAATATTTGTTACTGCATCCAGATCTGCACCCTCTGCTACACCAAGATCTTCATCCTCTGTGGGTCCAGGCAGAATCCTAGGCTTCCAGGCTCACTACCATGGCAATATTCCTACCTGTTAGGGCCTAGCTCCCAGAACTGGAAAAGTCAGCCCCTTTCTTCTCAGAGAAGCATCCATTCTGGGGAAACAACACCTATCTGTTTCTGTATTTTTTGCCCAATGCAACCCACAATCGAGTCATTTCCAGACTATTTGATTTTGGAGGTCTAAGGCTTAGTAAGGAATAGTCAAAACTTTCCAAGTCCTACCATGGTAGGAAGATTTCAAATATCTGTTGGGGACAATCTGTACATTTGTAGTCCAAGAACCAGCCTACCTCACCTCTGCAAACTCATCATCAGATGAGCCACAGGGGTGATGATGCATTCATTAGTCACTGGAACATTAGCCACAAAACCATAAGAAGGGTTGTGAGCTACCTCCCTGGAAGTAACACTCAGACCCAAGAAAGTGAAGCAAGGTTGCTACACATCCATCATCACATTGAATTTCACAAAATCCTTGTGAGGTAGCTATCCCTATTTTCAGGATGAGGATTCTGAGGCTTGGAGAGAAAGGACCCTCAGGTTGGTAAATAAGGGAATTAGCAGTTGGGAAGAAAGAGTTTAGAATTTGGAGCCAAGGGACCCTGGCTTCTGCCCTTGACTAAATCTGTGACCTCCAACAAATCATGCTTTCCTTTCTGAGCCTCAGATTTCTCATTTCTCAATGAAGAGTTTGAACTTAGAAGAATCCTGAGCTCCATTTCAGCTCTGGCTCTGAGATTCCATGATCACTTTTGCAGACATTTAAAGACCTTCATAGTCTTGCCCTAGTTTATGTTCTCAAAATCAGTCATTAGCTGGCCTCATGAACCCTGCCATTGAACCAAGCTGGCTGACTTGATAATACTCCTTATGGCCCATGTCATCTCAAGTGACTGTACCTCTTGTTAGACTGCCCCTTCCCCATGCCTGGATTGTTCTGTCTTTTTATCTCCATCCCTTGGTGTCCTTAGCTCCTTTCCAAGGTCTACTGGTGCCACTCACCTGGACTGTTAGCTAGCTGGTGTCATTCACCTCTTACCACATAGCCTTTCCTGATCCCAGCAGCTGTTAGCCTGGGTTCCTTGAAATGATTTTTTATTTTACTTACATTTTACTTACATTTATCTATAAAGACATTATTGGAGACAAGAGTCAGAGGGTCTGACTTCATATCCTGCCTACTTGTGGGACTTTGGGCAGGCCACCTCCCTGAGTCTCAGTTTCCACATCTGTAAAATACAAGTGTTGAATTCATTGACCTCTGACCTTTAATCCATAAGGGATTTTTTCATAATGGGAGGCATGTAAACTCCTTGAAGGCAGAGGCTGTTTTTCATTCTTTTCTTTATATGACCAGCTCCAGGCATCGCACCTTGAAGCGAAGTTAATGCTATTAAGTCCTTGTGGAACTGAATTGAATTGATGTTGAAGGCTCTCTCCAAGCTGGCTTTCTCTGTGATTCTAGGGTTTGCTTCAGGAAGCTAGCACTGGTCTTGGGGTCAGGAGGATTGAAGTTCGAATCCAGCCACAGATAATTGACACTTACTAGTGGTGACCTTGGACAAGTCATTTAATCCAGATGGCCTTGCATCCAGGGCCATCTCTAGTTGTCCTAATTCATATCTGACCACCGGATCCAGAAGGTTTAACCCTGATTCCGTCCAGGGGCATAGCCAGGTGTTTTAATTCATATCTGGCCACTATCCAGAAACTTAACCCTGATTAGTTACAGGTTACTAGCCAGTAGTCCTGATTCAAATCTGGCCATTGGACGCAGATGGGCTAACCTTAATTTTATATCCAGAGCCATCTCCAGTGGTCCTGCTTCATACTTGGGCTCTGGAGGACAAAGTGAGGCTGGTGCCTTAGCACAGCTCCCCTCTCTCAAATCCAATCCATGATGCTTGTCATGGCATCACCTCACTGATGGCATGGTCTTCGAGAACAGAGGACAAAATGGTATTTTCAATATTCGTCCTTTCCATGGATGCTTAGCAGTTTCCTTAAACTTTTGTCTTTCCCCACTGGCAATGACATTAGGAAGATGTTGGAGAAGGGCTGGCCTCCTGCATCCCATTTTGGGGGTGCTCCTAGACTTAGAGTTGTCCCCTGCAAGGGGAGCCAGGGAGGGGATGCCCGATCCACCCAGTCCTCCTCCCGCATCCCATTTGGGGGTGCTCCTAGACTTAGAGTTGTCCCCTGCAAGGGGAGGGAGGGGGCCCCGGACCCAGTCAATCCGAAGCCCTGCCAGGGACCTCTGTTCGATGAAAACCCAGAGGAAGGCGAGGACGGTTGCCATGGCAATGCGTGGCAGAGCGCGCCGCAGGTTCCACCAAAGTGAAAGCAGAGCTCTCGCAGACCTGGTCCCTCTGTGACTGGCGGGGGGCGGGGGGTGGGAGGGGTTGCAGGGAGAGCGGGGCCCCCTGGTTCAGGGCTGCCAGTTCGGACAGGGGGGGGTGGTGGGGTGCGGTGAGGCGTTGGCGGGGCTGGGCGCCCCCGCCTCTCTCCGCCCTGCAGACCTGGGCTGCGCCAGGTGCCAGCCTAACCTAAGCGCGGGTCCCTTTCTTTCCTGGGGGCTCCCAGCTGCCCGCACCCCTGCCTTGCCCACACCTCGGGCCGTTTGAGCATCTGCCTTCCACTTGCAGCTTTCTCTTCAAACAACCAAGGACTAAAAAACTGGAGAAGCGGCCGGACTGCGGACCCCGCTGCCCAGACAGAGCTGCGGGACAGGGGTCCCCTTTCTCTTCCCTGGGGGAGAGAGGAGGAAAGCTGGCCCCTCGGGAGGCTGCAATGCAATCAGGCCTCCCCGTCCACCCCCGGCTTAGAGCAAAGGGGGATGATTAAAAACGTGGGGAGCGCATCCTCTGTGCATTTTGGCAAGGGGCCGCATTGCATCCATCACTTCCATTGCCCTGCTGCAGAGCTGACGCAGGCAAAGGCCTCGGAGCAAAGAAGGCAGGCACCCCACCACCACCCTAGCAAGAGTTCGGGAACCAAAGAGCATGATGTCCTGGCACTAACAGTTGTCTCCGGCAACTAGATGGCACAGTGGATAGAGCACCTGGGAATCAGGAGGGCGCGACTTTGAATCTGGCCCCAGATACTTGGCACTTACTCACTCTGTGACTTTGGGCTTGCCTCACATTCAGGGCCATCTCCAGTCATCCTGATTCATATGTGGACCACGACTGGTAAACTCTGATTACATCTAGGACCATATCCTGTAGTCCTGATTCATATCAGCCCACTGTATCCAGAAGCTTCCTCCAGATTGCCCTGCAACCAGGGCCATCTCCAGTCATCCCGATTCCTATCTGTCTACTGGTCCCAGATGGGTTATCCCTGATTCCCTCCAGGGTTATCTCCAGTCATCCTGATTCATCTGGCCACTGGATTTAGATGGGCTAACTCTGATTCCATCCAGGGTCCTCTCTAGTCTTACTGATTCATATCTGGCCACCGGACCCAGATGAGTAAGTCTGATTCCATCCAGGGTCCTCTCTAGTCTTACTGATTCATATCTGGCCACCGGACCCAGATGAGTAAGTCTGATTCCATCCAGGGTCATCTCCAGTGGTCCTGATTCATATCTGGCCACTGAACCCAGATGGGTTAACTCTGATTCCATCCAAGGTCATCTCTAGTCTTACTGATTCATATCTGACCACTGGGCCCAGATGGGTTAACCCTAATTCCATCCAGGGTCATTTCTAGTCTTCCTGATTCATAACTGGCCACTAGACCCAGATGGGTTAACTCAGATAGCCTTGCATCTAGGGCCATTCCTAGTCATCCTAATTCATATCTGACCACTGGTCCCAAAGGGTGAAACCTGATTCCATTCAGGGTCATCTCTAGTCTTACTGATTCATATCTGGCCACTGGTCCCAGATGGGTTAACCCTGATTCCATCCAGGGTTATCTACAGTCATATTGATTCATATTTGGCCAGTGAATCAGAAAGTTTTAGAGAGAAAGTGAGGCTGGTCGACTTAACCCAACACCCCTTCATGCATTACCTCCTTGATGTCATTGGTCCTCTTCAAGAACAAAGGACAAAGGGGGCAGCTAGGTGGCACAGTGAATAGAGCACTGGCCTTGGAGTCAGGAGTACCTGGTTCAAATCCAACCTCAGCCACTTAATAATTACCTAGCTGTATGGCCTTGGGCAAGCCACTTAACCCCATTGCCTTTAAAAATCTAAAATAAATAAATAATAACAAAATAGCAAAGGATAAACATCATCAACACCTATGTCTATTTAACTCCTCTGTATTGAATAATGCATAACCTTTGGTATTCTTGAATTATGGTGGAACAATTATTGGAGGAATTTCCTTGTAATGGATTGAAAAAAGACTGAATTTTGGTTCTTTAGGGATGGTCTACCTTGCATTTATATGTATTATTCTGGCCATATTGGCCTGATTCTCATTTAAAATTGAAAGGGACCTCACAGACCATTTAATAGTTGCCCCAAATTATGCTAGGATTAACTCAGATGAAGAAACTGATCTCCAGAGTAGTTAAGTGACTTTTTCAAGCTTCCCCTGGTTGACAGAAGCAAGCCAGATCCTCAGACCCAAGAGCTCATGCTCTTTCCACTTCACACAGATAGCCTCACTAAAATCCCAGAAGCAATGGCTTCAGTAATTGTAGTGATGTAATAGAATGCAAAATCCTCTGGGGAAGAGGCTTGGGGAGAGAGAGAGAGAGACTATGATTTCAGAGAGTGATGATGGGTGTTGAAAGGCACTAAAAAACATTACAAAGCAGAGCCATTTCTGGAGAATTCAAACCAGGAGCAAAATTCACTAGCTTTTCAGCTACAAAGAAAGGAATCACATGGCACTCACCCATAACACCAATGAAAAAATCTATTCAGAGATAATGTGAATAATAAGATGGAGATTAAACGTGTTGTTTTGTGCAATATCTAATCTCAAAACAAAACAAAAGAGGAATAACTAATGGGGAGAAAAATCATCCAAATAAATATTTGTTCAATCATCCTATCTGTCCATCTATCATTTATCTATACCCTTGTTGGCTCTTCAGATCTAATTATTAGTTTCTTTCTCAAAAGGGCTCATCAGTAAATAAATAAGAATATGTTTAATTTTCTGTGGGTAGAAGGAAATTCTATTATCTTTCATTTTGAAATGCAAATAAAGGTTCTGACATCTTTTCACTTAATGACAGTTTTTCTCAAGGTATAGATGCAGAATATTGTTATAAACCCAGTAAAGACTTGTCCTGTGTGCAGAGTTAGTTGGAATCTTGTGAGTGACCTCATTTATGCTATCTTCTGCAAGCGGAAAATCTAGAGGATGCCACCATCTCAGAGAAATTCTTTTTCTATCAGAATTGGAAGGACATCTTGCATGGTAGCTAGCACTTCTGATTATCACTTTTCTTTTCTTTTTTTTTTTTTTGGTGGCTTGGTGTTGTTGAGGTGAATAGAGAGCCTAATTAGAACTCATGTTCTAATCAGACTTCATAAACTTTACTAGCTGTGTAACTAGGCAAGTCATTTAAAGACATAAACAATAATATTATTAGTTTATATTTATATAGTATTTATCAGTTCTTAACAACTGTCATCTCATTTTATCCCCAATACAAATCTGGGAGATAGGTTCTATTATTATCCTTATTTAATAGAGGAGGAAACTGAGGTAAGCAAGATTAAATGACTTACTCACAAAACTAGTACATGTCTTGGGCTGGTTTTGAACTCAAACCTTCCTGATTCCAGGTCTAGTGCCAATAACATTTTTTTCTACCTCACTTGTAAAATGGAACCGTTAGTAACGTCATAGATCGTTGAGAGGATCAAATAACATAATCTTTGTCCAGTACTATGCAAATCTTGAAGTGTTATGAAAATACTGTTTTTAATGGATTGTTTCATATTGAACAGAGGGTCAACAAAGTTACCTTCGTTCTTATATTTTTCAAAGAATCTTGTGTAATATTATTATGTCTGGGAAACTTCTTATTGGTTCTTTAATGTAACATGCTGTTGTTGTATTAAATCAAATCTCTGTTTTTATTAGCAGACCTCAACCATTCAGGTCTGAAAGCTGTAAATCTTTTACTAAAGATTTGATCTGCTTTGTGGAAAAAAAAAGGAAGTTTTTTCTCAGTTTCTCATCAAGGATGCCCTACAGATTGATAAATCACTCTCAAGATAATGTTGTAAAATGTAGGCATATTGAGCCAATAGAGAATCATCCTTTAAATAATGTGTTTTCCCTAACCTATTGTTTATTTATCTCTTTCAGATATATTGGGAATGAATCTCTCAGTCCTTCAAAATTTTATCACCTCAAGGACATACTTCTATGCATTTCAATCTGGTCCAATTACTATTTCCATTTTTAATTTATTTTGACTTTCTCATTTGCCACATTAGGATATGTGACATTAGAATTTAAATATGAGGTTGCAGTCATTGATGTTGAAAAGAGTTTGTTATAAACTCCTATCCAGGGCTTTCCTTTTTTTTCATCTCTGTTATTTTTCTGTTTTGTCTTAAATGCTCTTGGAATAATTTGGTTCAGATGAGTCTCTTGCCAAGTTTTCTTTAAATTTGATTTTTCCTTCTGGGAGCCTCTCAATTCTTCTTACTTCTAGTGCTTTCTATTTGTCAAATTTTTTCCTGTGTATTTTATACATAGCTTACTATAAACATATACATCCATATAAATATTATATATATATATATATATATACATATATTCTTGGTACATAATAGGAATGCTCATTGATTGATTATATAAGATGACACTTCTCATTTACTTCTACCATTCTCTTCTATAATATCTTATAAACAAGTTTATTCTTTAAATAAATCTTTCCCTTGGCTTCCATATCTCATTACCTATCAAGAAGATTGCTTTGGCTGGACAAAGGGTGACCTATATTCATTTGGTCTCCTTATTGTGACTGGTTTGTATTGATTAAACTTCCTTTGGAAATGGTACTATTAGTCTGAGGCATTGTCTATTCTTTTGTCAACTTCCAGTAATTTTGGAAAAGAATTCAGAAGCTAATTTAAATAGTTCATGTTAGTATTTTTCCTTATTTTTTTCCCTTCTAATCCAGGGATAGGGAATGTTTAGCTCACATGTCATATAAGACCAGAGAAATCATTTGCCAAGGCAGCTATAGGCAGGACTCAAGATTCAATAAATATAGGGTGAATTAATTGAATGGTTGGCCAAATATAGCAGGCTAATTTTTAAGTTGATAATTTTGTCAGACCTTCAAATGATGTTATAAATAACCAAATGGTCCTTGGCAGAAAAAAAAGTTCCCACCTATCTTCAAATCTGATCTTCATCTTTACTCTCACAGATTGGTAGTCTGATTATATACCCAGCTGATTCAGTAAGAGGTAAGTGGAGCAATGGGCAAAGTTCCAGACCTGGAATCAACATGCTCTGAGTTCAAAATCTAACCTTAAACATTAGCTGTGTTACCTCAGGCAAGTCACTTAGTCTGTTTGCCTCAGTATCCTTAACTGTGAAATGGGAATGATACCAACAGCTCTTACCCATGTTATTGTGAGGATGAAATCAGATATTTGTAAAGCGTTACATAGCACATAGTAAATATTATATAAATGCTAAATGTTATTATTAATTATCATCATTAGTAAATTCTGTATAAATGGTAATTATGGTCATTATAATTATTATTACTAATGCACTCTCAAATCAGTAATCAGTCATTTCTTCTTCATTTCCTAATCCATTTTTATGATATTATTTGGTCCTCATTGTATCCAATCACCTTTCCTATTCTCTACCCAGAAACTTATATGTTTTATTATTAGCAGTATACAAGATAAAATAGTAAGAAATACTCTAAAAATGATTCATGGAGCAAAAGTTATATTTATCAAGATATTGTAGCATGATATTATTACTACCATCATTCAAATAATGAAGATAGTAAAAATAAAGTTCTTTATCTTTTAGAAGGAAAATATGGCTACTAGAAGGTCATTTTAAAAAAGATATTATTACAGAATTATAGAAGGGCAGCTAGGTGGTAAAGTGGATGGCTCAAGTCAGGAAGTTTAAATCCAACTTCAAACACTAACCAGCTATGTGACTCTGGGGAGGTCACTTAACCTGTTTGCTTCAGTTTCCTTATCTGTAAAATGAGAAGGAAATGGCAAACCACTCCAGTACATTTGCCAAGAAAACTTCAAATAGAATCATGAAGAGTTGGACACGACTGAAAAACAACTAAACAACAGCATTATATGGAAAGGATCCAAAGTAACTGCATGAAAATTATACTCAAAAGCCAGGAAAAGCTTTGAAGATATTCCCAATGCAGTGATTTAGGAAGCAGAAAAGGACCCTGAGAAAAAGTCTAGCCAAATAGTCTCTTGTTTTATCTACCTTTTGGAACAGGGAAACTAAGGTCCAAGCTGTAGACTAGGCGTTTTGAAGGGACTGAAGAATAAGATCCATTGTTATCTAGAGAAGCTTCATAAGGCTTCATGTAGGAAGTAGATAGAATCTTGAATGATAAGAAGTATTTATTAGAATGATGTATAGCCACTATAGTCCTAAGAAGATTCATCTGTTCCTTTATGGGAAAAGCTGCTTATTAATTTATTCATACAGAATAGTCTCTTGAGTTCCAAGTTTATTTCAAAGGCACTTTATAATTTCAGATGCTCAAGTGTTGTGAAAGGTAAACATTCTTTGCTTTTATTTGGGAGGAAACGAGACCTAATAGAAAGAGATAAGGGTTCAGATCTCATTTCAGGTATACTAGCTTTATGAACATTGGCAAATCACTTGTCTCAATTTTCTTCCCTTTAGAATGGACCTAAATAATATACAAAATAAGCATCTACTTGATTATTTGAGATTCAAATGAGAATACAGGTCAGGTTTTAAGTTATTATTTTGCATTTTTGTAGCTCATAACACTTAAAGCTTAATAATAATAGTAAATAGTGGTCAATCATACAGTGCCTTAACAACGGCAAAACACTTTAAAAATAATAATTCTTTTGATCCCCAAAACAATTCTGTTACATAGGTACTATTATTACCTCCATTTTTACAGGGGAAGAAACTAAGGCATTCAGAGGTGGTAACATGAATAGATAATAAATTTCTGAGGCTGGATTTAAACTCAGGTTTTCCTGACTCTGTGTTAGATTGGGAGCTTGAGAATCTGGATTCAAAAGGATCTTTCCTCCTTACAATTGTTTCACCTTAGGTGAGTTATTTTAACTCCCTAGATCTCAATTTCCTTATCTATTAAATAAATGATAGGATAGAAATTAATTTCTAAGGTTTTTTTCTGGTTCTATCTAATTATACCATTTTTAGATCAGGAGATAGGACAAGGATATAGGAAATAGCTAGAAGGTTCCAAGTCAAAGCTAGCAAAGATACTTCATGTCACCTTAAGGACACTTGGGCTTTGTCATCCACATTACAAATGGATCTGTTATCTCTGCCAGTCAGAGAGGTAATTCCTTAAAAAGCAAGGGCTGCCTTCTTTTTCTATCTTCAGTGCTTAGCAGATGAGGCTTATTAAATGCTCTTATGTTCATTCATTCATTCATAACAACATAATGCACCTCAGTATCTACTCAAGAAATGTCAGAGGATCATAAAATATTAGATTTTAGAGATGAAAGATATTTAAGAATACTTCTGAGTTCATCATCTGTATTTAAAGAAAATTAACTGAAGAGATAGAAAAGATTAAGTCAGACCTAGGCAGAAAGTTTTTTTCTCAAAAAAGAAGATATTTCATAGCTAATTTCTTAATCTAATAATTCAGTTAACCCAAGGTGAGATGGGGAAAGAAAAAAGAAGGAAGTGGTCAAAGCTTCTTTTTTTGGAAAATGTAAGTATGCACAATCAAATCACACACCTACAGGCTAGATTGCTTTAGATGGAATTAACTCCAAGGATCTTTCCAAATTCTTTGGTTTTACTGGTATCATTGAATCAAGTGTTGCTTGAAATAAATGAACCACTGGCTGAGTTCAGAGAGCCTTTGGAGTATTTAGGGAGCATTCATTTTGATCTTATTTGACATAATGGCATTTTATGATGCCCAAGGGATTCACTAGAGTTTTATTCAACTCAGAACCATTGGTACAATGTTAGAATAATTGTAAATGCAACAAAATGATTATGGAAACAAGAAAATTCTTTTTAGAAGAGGGATTACATGGGAGTCACTGAGTTCATTCTTTACTTTTTTTTTTAAGGTTTTTTGCAAGGCAATGGGGTTAAATGGCTTGCCCAAGGCCACACAGCTAGGTAATTATTAAGTGTCTGAGGCCAGATTTGAACTCAGGTACTCCTGACTCCAGGGCTGGTGCTCTATCCACTGCACCACCTAGCCGCCCCTGAGTTCTTTATTCTTTAAAGAGAGCTTTTAAAATGTACCTTAAGTCCCTATAACTTCCAAGACAAATTTTAGCTAATGATTCATTTGTTTCCAGCAATCTTTAATGAAACAACCCCATGAATCAATTGAGCTGATCATGAAATCATGAGTCATTTTCCTTTGAAGGAATAGTTTTGAGATAGTTTTGGAGATACAAGAACTGATGAATGTAATGCATGGAAGGGAAGCAAGGAACCATAATTTGTGGAATATTGAAGACTGTCTTTGATGAAACTGGATGACTGAAATCCTTGAGACCCTTGCTTCAGTCACTCTTTCATATCTGTAAGCCAATGCTTCCCAGTTCCCCACTGCAGAACCTCATGTGGCTTGGCCAACCTTGGCAACAAACCACTTATTATAGCTCCAGGGCTATACTTCTTATTTCCAATGGTTATTAGATCTATCACTGCACTACCATCAAAACCTCTCTGTACTGTTTCTTATCCCCTTAAAGAGTTTCAAGGTAACTGTTTAGAAAGGAGATCAAATGCTAGAGAGCTAAAGTGGTTTTGATGCTCATTTGTTCTTTGTGGTAACTGTTTTACACTGGTTGCACTTGGAAAGTGTTCCCTCTAGAGATATTTACATTAAAAAAATAAGTTGTAGAGAATATCTTAATCAATAAGAATTAATTTAGAATGTTGGCATTTTAGGTTCTACAAATTAGGACAGTAAAGGAGATATTTTTAGCTGTGGAAAAGAAGGACTTTCAGCAGTGGCCTAAGTCACACCAAATTACTGGTTGCATAGTGGGTAAGATCAATCTTGAATGTTAGCATTTCTTCAGGCACAGATCTGGACAGGAAAAACCCTTATGGATTAATAAACTCCAATGCCCTCATTTTACATATGGGAAAACTCAGAGCCAAAAGAGTGAAGTGATTTATCCAAGGTCATATAGCTTGTTAGTAGCATGGTTAGGACCTATATATAGCCTCATAACTAGCAATAGACAAGCAAATCCTTCCTCTTCCCCATTCCACTCTGGCTGAGTGAAAGCATAATGAATTTCCTCGTTTTTTCCATCCCTCAGCTAGTTTATCTGTGGAATGTCACCTGCTTAATGTATGTGTGAGCATATTCTCCTGCATCATCAAGAGTCTGATTTCCCTTGGTCACGGCCAACATTCAGAATGATTAAGTAACAAAGCTACATTTTTTTAAAAAGTGTCAAACACAATGGAAAAAAGAAAGTTATGAGAGAGAAAGTTGGCAAGAACCTCTCACATGGGCTTCATTCTCACTGGCCCTGGGAATTCTTCCATTTCAACGACTGCATTTGAGTTAGGGAAACAGGCTACCATTAAGACTGCTCCTGTTGCTGCCCTGGCTGTTCTGTCTGGAGTGGCCAGGGTGCTATCCATCAAAGGCACACCTTACAAAGTAGGAAGAAAACCAATTCTTGTTGACAAAATTATGGGAAAATTGACCTGCCATTGAACAAGACTCTCTCTTTTTCCCCACACGGGCTTTTAAATAGCCAACAGCTGATGAAGGAATATGAGGAATTACTGAAGTAGAATATTGGTCATGGACCTGGTCCCAACCATATTCCACTACCATTGAAAAGACCACAGTCTAAAACATAAGACACAAACTAAGAAGATATGAAAACCTTTTGGGCTATTTTTAAGGCTGTCTCACTGTTTTATGTACTGCACCCTCAGATTTTCTAACTTCATATCAGAGAAAACAACAAAGTAGATCGCAAACTGATTGAAATCCTACTTCCTCTGTCTTTCTTTATAGATGAGGAAACTAAAGGGTTAGATGACCTAACTAAGGTCACAAAGTCAATAAGGTAAAAAACTGAGGTTTAACCCAAGTCCTCTGAAACCCAAGTCCTATCTACCATTCAATTTCATGTATAATCTTCTTTATTGTCTTGTGTTATGGAAATGCTTGTTTTGTTCCATGAACTGAAAACTAAATACAATCTAAAATAAACACAACCAGTAACAACTAATGTTTGTTCTTTATTCTTGAAGAATACCATGACATCGGGGAGGTGAAGTCATGACAAACACGTGAGTTGGATTTGAGTGAGGGGGTGCTGGGCTAAGTCACTAACTTCATTTTCTTCTCTAGAGCCATCTGGGTCTGTGGAGCACATTGCTGTACATATTGGCCTGGAAAACTATAATTTGTAACCCCATTGTCCAAAGGCAAGTCCCTTATGGAGATGCTGCCAGGCAACTGCCTGTCCAGGTTCTGTAGCCCCACTCTATCCCATTCTACCCCCAGCAGCCACAGCTGCTAAACATCCAAAAAGGAATGTTGATGATGCACAGGGTCCTTGAAGGGATAGAAGCTGCTGAGGTTTTAACAATGAAAATGTCACTAAAGAACAGGCATTACCATCTGTCTTGCTGCTTCCTCCTAAGGACCCTGGGGCAATTCCTTCTGCTCTGTTGCTGAAATCTCATATATATTTAACACATACATACATATGTATGTACATTTACACATGTATATTTATTATATATACATGCATATATTGTATTGTATATGTTATATACACATGCATATATGTATGTGTGTATATTTACATATGCATATATGTAGTTTCCTCTTATTAGAATGTGCAGACTTCCATGCTGTTCTGTGCTGTTAACATAATAGAGCTTAAAATGCTTTCTCAACCAGCCAGCCAGCTAGCCAGCCAGCCAGACAGACAGACAGCCATCCATCTATCCATCCATCCATCCATCCATCCATCCATCCATCCATCCATCCATCCATCAATCCATCAATCCAGTCATTTGAATGTAGAATATATTCTGGAATTCTAAAAAAAAAATCACATCTATTTAACAGAGCAAGTGAGAACACTAGCACTAGAAAGAAAATAGGTTGGATCTATAGAGATGAGACCAGTTAGGTATGGCTACCATAACCCTATTGCAACCACCTGAACACTGAACAGATAGAAAAATACAAGCATGTGTGGTCTTTGAAAGCCACAGTCTTCGCACGATGTTATCTTGAGGACAGGAATGTCAACTGGACCAGGACTGTGTAGGTACAGACAAGTTAGGGAAAAAGTAGCAACTGCATTGCAGTTTGGAACTGTTCTCATTAGCTGACACGTTCCTGTCTCATAAAATCAGTAGTCTATCAGCGAGAAAAGCAAGCCCACACATACGCCAGGACTTGGTCTTGCCTCTATCTGTACTTTTTCAAAGCAGGTTATTGTTGTTTTGTTATCTATTGGTTTAAAAACAATTGAGTCCCAAATTCTCTCTTTTCTTTCTGCTCCTTCTCCATAGTTTGTGAAGGCAAGCGATATGATATCAATCATACATGTAAAGTCATGCAAAACATTTTTGCATATTAGCCATATTGGGGGGAAAAGGTCAAGAAACAATAGACAGGGTGGCTAGGTGGCTCAGTGGATAGAATACCGGCCCTGGAGTCAGGGGTACCTGAGTTCAAATCCAGTCTCAGACACTTAATAATTACCTAGCTGTGTGGCCTTGGGCGAGCCACTTAACCCCATTGCCTTGCAAAAACCTAAAAAAAAACCCCCAAAACAAAACAAGAAACAATAGACAAAGGAAATGAAAAAATGTGTACTTCAGTCTCCATTGAGTTCATCAGTTTTCTGGCTGAAAATGAATAGTATTTTTCATCATGGGTCCTTTAAAATTGTCTTGGATCATTATCTGATCAGAGTAGCTAAGTCTTTCACAGCTGATTATCAGATAATATTGTTGCTACTATTTACAGTGTTTTCCTGATTTTGCCCACTTCGCTTTGCATCGGTTCATATGAGTCTTCCCAGGATTTTCTGAAACCATCCTGATCATCATTTCTTGCAACATAATATGATTTCATCACAATCTTACACCACAATTTTTTTCAGTCATTTCCCAATTGATGGACATTCCTTCAATATCTAATTCTTAAAGCAAGTTATTATTGAATAAAATCTTATCTACAGTTGGAAAGTGACTGAAAGGATAATCTGTTCAACAGTCAGAAAAGGGTCTTATTTTCTGTAGGTCTTCTGCAGGGTGACTATTAGGGAAAGTTTATCCACTATGATAAATGCCAGTCACTGTTCAGATGTGAATGACATAGATTAAATGAAGCATTTGAGTTTGTCTTTAAAGCATGGTTTAGAATTAAATATATTAAGAAAAAGAGAGGAGACATTTCAAATATAGGAAATAATAAGAAAAGTCTGGAAGGAGAAAATCTAAGTGTATATTTTAGAGTCGGTACAGTACTGTTTGGCTATAGGAACACAGATTAGAATGAAAAGGAGAAATGTAAATTAAGGTGAAAAGGCATCAGGCTGTGGAGAGACTTGAATGGAGAATGCAAAGAAGAATGAGCTTGACTCAATAGATAATTGGGACCAACTGAAGGTTTTTGAGCACAGGAGCATAGGGAAGGGATGTCTAGGTTATGTCTTATAGTCAGTTGGAGATTCAGGTCTGAAATTAGTGTCTAGGAATAGCTGACATAGTTTTATTATTCTCACTACCTTAATGAATCATAAAAAATGAAACAGATACCAGGATATTTATAGCAACATTTTTATGTCTATCAGCCTAGCTAAATGAGTTGTCCTTACTATACAAGAATAATGTTAACCACCATCTGTAGGAATTTTTTTTCCCCAGCAATGAGGACTATTCTATGGAGATCTATCAAAATTTTCTTCTGACCTGATACTCTTTGAACCTAATGGCAGCTTGGGTTCATGGCCATAAGATAAGTCTACTTCTCTCTAGATTTTCTTCTTGAAGATTTTCAGACAACTTTGGGTTCAAATCATAGCTTTCTACTTGCTATTTGAATGATTTTAGACACTCAGAAAGATCTAATCACTTTCAATCCCCTTTTTCTTTTCTATAGAATAAAAGGTTTGCACTGGATGACCTACTTTATCTCTTCTAGCTCTAAATCCCATGATACCTGTGAAAACTGATTTAACTGATCAGGAGATGTAGGTAGGGGAAGGTTGTCACTGTGGTAGTTCTCAAACTTACTTTGAACTAGCCAAGGAAGGGCAACCATGAACTGTCAATGAGTAGCCTGGAACAATGGGAAGAGCAGTCAGCTGAATAGTAGTCCTAAGAGCCAAGTTTAGTTCAGACACTGTTTACCAGTTAGTTGTGGTTATTTTGGGCAAACCAATGAACCTTTCTGGTGCTCTGTTTCTTTACCTGAAATATGAGTCTAGCAGTTGGCCTGCCTACCTTCCATTCTTTTACTTGAATGCGTTTGCAAAAGTAGCAAGTGTTAATAAAGGAAAGACATTTTCATGAAATTGGTAAGAGTACTGTAGGCTTAGGAGTCAGAACCCTGGCTTTCCAGTACTAGTTCCAGTATAGCATTTACTAGTGCCATGACTTTTGGGTTAATTCCTCAGCTTCAATGAATCACACATTACTTACTATATAGGGTTTTTTTTCTTTAAAAACATTTATTTCTTTGTTTTGAATTTTTTCAATTCCCCCCTAATCTTGCTTCCCTCCCCGCACCACCCACAGAAGGCAGTCTGTTAGGCTTTACATTGTTTCCATGGTATATACTGATCTAAGTTGAATGTGATGAAAGAGAAATCATATCCTTAAGAGAAAAAAACAAAGTATAAGAGATAGCAAAATTCCATAATAAGATAACTGTTTCTGTAAATTAAAGGTAATACTCTTTGGTCTTTGTTCAAACTCCACAGTTCTTTCTCTGGGAAAAAATGGTATTCTCCATCGCAGTTAGCCCCAAATTTTGTCTTATAGTTGCACTGATGGAATGAGCAAGTCTATTAAGGTTCAACATCACCCCCATGTTGCTGTTAGGGTGTACAGTGTTCACTCAGCATCAGTTCATGCAAATCCTTCCAGGCTTCACTGAATCCCCATCCCTCCTGGTCTCTAATAGAACAATAGTGTTCCATGACATACATACACCACAATTTATTAAGCCATTCCCTAATTGTTGGACATTCACTCAATTTCCAATTCTTTGCCACCAGAAATAGGACTGCTATGAATATTTTTGTACAAGTGATGTTTTTACCTTTTTTCATAATCTCTTCAGGGTATAGACCCAATAGTGGCATTGCTGGATCAAAGGGTATGCACATTTTTGTTGCCCTTTGGGTATAATTCCAAATTGCTCTCTAGAAAGGTTGGACGAGTTCACAGCTCTACTAACAATGTATTAGTGTCCCAGATTTCCCATATCCCTTCCAACATTGATCATTGTCCTTTCTGGTCATATTGGCCAGTCTGAAAGGTGTGAGGTGGTAACACAGAGATGCTTTAATTTGCATTTCTCTAATAAGTAGTGATTTAGAGCAATTTTTCATATGACTATGGATTGCTTTGATTTCCTCATCTGTAAATTGCCTTTGAATATCCTTTGACCATTTGTCAATTGGGGAATAGCTTTTTTTAAAAAAAATTTGACTCAGTTCTCTGTATATTTTAGAAATGAGACCTTTGTCAGAAAAACTAGTTGTAAAAATTGCTTTCCAATTTACTGCATTTCTTTTGATCTTGGTTACAGTGGTTTTGTCTTGCAAAAGCTTTTTAATTTAATGTAATTGAAATTATCTAGTTTGTTTTTATATATGGGGTTGTTTTAATAATCAAATGAGATAATGTATCTAAAATAGTTAACAAGCCTAAAAACTTTCTATAAATATTAGATCTATAGCTAGGTGTATATGCCTGTTTTTGGAGTAAGGAAAGTCTGGATTCAAATCCTAAAACTGAAACATGTTGTGAGTTGAATCCTAAACTCAATTTTCCTTGGGGCCTGGCTTGGAGGTATAAGAGTAAAAGGGTGAGAGAAAGAGAACGTAACATTTCTGTAATGCAACAAATTTGGATCTGATGTGAATGTGAATTTTCTTTAGTCACAGTTGTCCAGATCGACTGGATATAAACTTCAAATATGGGCTTGATGTACTTCTAGTTAGACTATATTGTTTAAACTTATGATTCTTATACAACCCATCAAAGCCCGCTGCCAGTTTTGTTCTATGTCCCTATAAATGCCTAAATGAGTGGGCAGACCTTACAGACTTGGGACTAGTGGACTGGAGATTTGGGATATGTAGATTGATTTATGTGCAGACTTGACCCTTTGCTTGTCCTGTACTGACATTCTACACAATAAAATGGTATAAATTTCCTCTCCATGCCTCCACAGCTTTCCTTTGGCCTCTGAATTAAGGAACCTGCAGAAAAGAGAATAACCTTCAGAGCTCCTACTGTACAATTGATGAACTTGGCAGAATTTATCTGGGGCCAAAATCTCCAGACTTAAAATTGGCTACGAGGATGGGATTTGTTTGGGATCTTCTGGGGGAACAGATCAGAGAGCACAGCACTCAAGGTCCTTGGTTGTAGAAGCAGTTAAACTTAATAGATATTAAAATCACTGGTTCCAGAACTTAACAAATGCTTGTTGACTGACCATATATATTAAAAATGTAGTATTTATTTAATAAACAAAATTTATAAATGTATGCCTCTCTATATACCATATACATATATATATATATAGATAACAGATAGATAGATAGATAGATAGATAGATAGGAAGATAATTTTCCAGAGAGCAACTAGAATAGCTTATTGAGCAGGGAGAAATGAAGACATTATTACAGCCATAAGTCTTAGAGAGTTGCCTGAGCTGTAAAGAGGTTTCAAAAACTTGCCTAGGGTTATGAAGCTAGTAAGAGTCAGGAGACAGAATCTGAAATCTTTCAGCTCCAAGCTCAAATTTCTTTTCTTTTTTTTCAAACTTTTCTCTAAATTTCTTCTCCCATTAAGAAAATACCATTATGAAACACATTCAAAATGTCAGATAAAATGTTAGTTCCTCAAGGAACTTTTGTTTTTTATTATTCTGTGTTTTTTGGGGGAGGGGAGATTATTAGCAATTCATAGTACATTGCCCAATGATTAAATTTTTTAAAAAATATTTGTTGCTTGCTTAACTGACTTAAATGTTGCCATGGGTGAACTACCCTGTAGGAATTTACCCCCTAGCATAGATTCTCTGAAAAAAATAATTCAAAATTTGAAAAGTAACCCAGGAATATTTTTAAGTCCAACTTTCTCTCCCCTCCCTCCCCCTCTCAACTTCAAAGTTGATTTTTCAGACATGGAGAGCTACAAGGAGATCTACCAGTTCAGGATCACATTTTATCGTTTTCACATCAGCAGGGCTCATCAAATTCAGTTTTTGTTTGTGAACTTCAAAGTAGTTCCCCCCCTCCCAACTATATTATATCACTTTTATTCTGTTTTTCCTATGGTGATTTGTATCTATTTACATCAATTTTCAAGCTTTATTGGGCTATTGCTGTGCAATGACTTCAGCAGCCTAGAGTCCCACCAAATGCTTGAGAAATTTCCAACAGGCCTAGCTGGCAGAATTGTGGAGACCATATAAAATGGAAAAATATTTCATTCTGTGCTTACCTCTTCCTGCTTTATTTCAATCATTACTGCCTTGCTCTAGGGATGAAGACACGATGTTCAACAATATACTTATTTCTCTGTCTTGTAAGTAGAAAGAAAGCTTCAGCTATTTCTTTTGATCCAGAACTATAATTTCATCTCTCTAGGGAATTCTTGGCAAGAAAACTCCCTCCACTGAGGCTTATTGGTATTTGATCTACAACAGCATCTTCTAGTCTTGCCTGGAACACTAGTTAAATGACTTGCTTGTGGTCTCATACTTAATATGCTACAGAGGCAGTACAGGAGCCCAGGTTTTCCTAATTCCTACAGCAAGTTAGCTATCCCTTTATCCCAGCTGCCTCACATTTATCCTCTTAATTGTTTTAATACTTATCATTTCCTCTCCCCTTAGCTTGTGTAGTTACTGATTATGGCTTCCACTTAAGAAAATAAGTAAAGGGCCTATCATTTTTCTTTAAGCATTATAAACTAAATAGTTTAAACAGGGTTTTATCATTAGCAGTAGGGAGAGAATATTCATTTTCTCAGAAGTCATTGAGAGAGGTTCTCTTCAACCTTTGTCTGAAGTTCATTTTATGATGAGTAGAGGAAATCTCTAGACTCATGAAGAGGTCTGAGTTCCAATTCCAGTACTGCCACTAATTCACTGTATAACCTTGAACATATCATTTCATCTTGCTTGGAATTGTCAAATGATTTGATATCAGAAATGGAAAAGGTCCTAATGAATCATGCTGCATACCTATAGAGAAAGAACTGATATTCTAAATACAGATCAAAGTATACTATTTCTCTCTCATTTTTTCTTCTCCCTCCTTTCCTCCTTTCCTCCTTTCCTCCTTCCTTCCTTCCTTCCTTCCTTCCTTCCTTCCTTCCTTCCTTCCTTCCTTCCTTCCTTCCTTCCTTCCTTCCTTCCCTTCCTTTCTCTCTCTCTCTCCTTCCTTTTTTTCCTTCCTTCCTTTTTTCTTGTCTTCTTATACAGAATGACTAATATGGAAATATTTGACATAATTACACATGTATACCCTATATGGAATTGCTTACCATCTCAGAGAGAGCAAGGGGAAAATAGGGATAGAATTTGGAACTCAAAACTTTAAAACAAATATATTAAATTGTTTTAATGTGATTGGGGGAAAATATTTTTAAAAAAGAAGAAAAATACCTTAGTGTACTATTGGCAGAACTATGATTTTTTTCTGGACAATCTGGAAAGCAATTTGGAATGTTTAAAAAGTCATTAAATTGTGATTAACCCTTCGTAAAAGAAAGAAATGAAAATGGTTTAATAATGGGAATGACCCTAAAGAAGGTGCATTATCAGTTACCTTTTACTCCCCTCCAAAGGCCACACTGGGTTTCTCTGCCTCCCTTTAAGCTGAGCCATTGGATTGCATATGTGTTGTCTCCCTGAAATCACAAATCAAAGTTGCATCGTTTCCTCCACTGGTCTTCTGCAGCCAGCCAGTGGGAGAGGAGAAGATAGTTGATGGAGACTGGCAAGTTTGAAATATGGTAAGACCTGGATGATGATAGAACAAGAGAGCAGTGACATTTAGTAAAGAGAACAAATTATGGTTGAAATGCTTATCTATAATGTTAAAAAATGGGAAAGGAAAACAGTAAGGTCAGGGGGGAAAGTGATAGACTAGGAGACCAGAGAAGTTATGGGCTAGGAATTCAATGAGTAGTAAAAGAACTATAGGGCTTAGTGAAGAAAGAAGGAAGAAGGAAGAGTGAGTCAGAAAGCTAGTTGAAAGGGTTGCTGATTGTGATCAGAGAAAAGAACTTCAGAATTCTGGATCACAGTTGTGGAATAGTCATGAGTGATGGTGATATTTAAGACTGTACATGTCTCTTCATGTGCCCCCAGGAAATAGATGGCTGCTACAAGGATCTTCATAAGATCATGTAGATATGGGTTGAATCTCAAAGACTTTCATGTCTATTCTAGCTCTAATGATCTAATCACAGTATGTTTGTCTTCCTTCAAATTCATCATTAAATCCAAAAATTCTAGAAAATAATAAGGGGAAAAAAGTTCATCTCTTCTTTCCCCATCTTCCTTATCTGTATCTTGGAAAATATGTAAACTGCTTGACTACAAAAGACAGGGATCACATTCATTATTTTATTCTGTATTGAAGGGATTTGGTTCATCTTCACTAGAAATTCATAATACCCTAAAGGGACACAAATACCTTAATTTATTATATTTATTAGGTGTGTTTCAAATGCTAGAATAATTTATCCATCTCTCTCTCTCTTTTACTAAAAGTAATGAAGACAAATAAAGTGTGTCATCCTCCAAGGGACTTATGGAAGTGGTAAGGGAGAGAAGTACGAATGGAAGTAGACATTCCTTCCTCCCCTCCTTCCTTGATATTCCTACTATAATTAAACCAATTTTCTTTGTCAATGAGAAGAAAACCTTTGGTGAAGGATTAGTGATAACTAGGAGAGAATCATTTAAAAGGTTTTGAGTTGAGTAGATGAAATATAAAGGATTGGAGGGCTTTATATTAATAATTATATAATTTATATTTATATGATTTATAACAGCAAACCAACTTGAACTGAACAACTGAGGCACTGGGTTATCATGCTACAGAGTCATGAGGAGTGGCAGAAAGGAGAGAGAAACATTATTCATTCACTCCCAACTCTTTTGGGTGTTGGGAACCATCTAAAGTGTATTAGGCAAGGACAAGATATGGTGAAGGCTTCTATCAGAAGGGTCCTCCTTGAACTAAGGATTGTAATGACTGGTGGTTATCCATACACCTGTTGGTAGAATAGTTGATGGTTTCTATTTTCCTGTTTTGCCTTTCTCCTTGATTGAGTCAAAATTTCCAGTCTTAAGAGCTCCCTGACTCTTTTGCATTTTACAGTTTAAGTTAATTTTTACAACTTCCTAATTACTATATTATTTCCTTTTTTGATAAATATTTGTTTGCTACCCATGATTTTGTATGTGTATGTGTGTGAATTAAGTGTTTAGTGAGAGCGGAACTAAATTGATTGTGTTTAAAATGATTGTTTTCCTCCTAATTTGAGGGATGGCCAGAATGACCAAGAAAAATCTTTTATCCAGACACCCCCCCCAAATAAACATTGTACTCCTAGACTGAAAATATCTAATGTATAAGAAAGGATATAATTCTATCCCAACACCCCTTTTAAAGATAGGAGAGCAAAGGAGTAGTCTTTCAATTATCACCATTTCCCTACTTTCCACAAAGGTAGAAATCACAGCCTTCCTTGGATGCATTGAACAGGGAATTCCAACCCTCAGATCCATCTAAATAAATCTCAATAACACAGCCTTCTCTTGTTCCTCATTGCCCAGTTCAAAATGCTACTTACATACATAAACTCTCAGTGATATTATGAACTGCATGCTTGTAAGTAGAAAATTGCTTTAATTATAGTAAGAATATCAAGTTGAACGTTTCCCAGTGGGGAATATTAGTCAGGACAGTTGGAAATTGCCTCAAAGTGAACCTGGGCCTTTTGTTCCAAGAGTATCTGAACAAGTGAAAAAATGTTTTCTGTCTTGTGATATAGTAATATTTATTTAGAAATTGGTGCATGTGGAGAATGAAACCATATGAATGGATTCCCATTTTCCTCCTCTGCAGCAGAATTTAAACTTTTTGACCACAGAAACATCTCTCTTTGTTCTTCTATTCCTCTTAGCACAGTAAACTCTTTAAGGACACAGACTATCATTTGCTCCTTTATCCCCCAATGCTTAGCGCAGTGCCTAGTACAGAGGAGATGTTTAATAAATGTTTATTGATGGATTGGTAAATAAATGCTAGTTAAATTAAACTTAATTGAATCCTCCTTGTATTAAAGTTTATAGATATCAGAACAGGAAGTAAAGAAAGGTATTTATTTATATGCAGATTGACTCTCAAGCTAATTATGAGTCAAAAAAGAGATAATTATGAGTCCCATATTATAATAATGTTTCATACAAAACTTTCATCAAAACAATCCTTTGATGTGGATAAAATTATCTCCATTTTACTTGGGAAGAATGTGAAACTCAGAGAGAAAGGCTCCATTGTGGGGAGTGTTGGGTCTGGACTCAGGTGGACTAAATCTTGAATTTTTCTTCATATTCTTATTAATTGTGCAATCCCAGGCAAGTCCCTTGGCCTTTCTCATCCTTTATTTTCTCAGCTATAAAACAGGAATAATTAGCATCTACCTCAGTTGTGAAGATCAAGCAAAATAATAGCTGTAAGATACTTTGTAAACCTTGTTAAATTTTTATTTATTTGTTGTGTGCCTACCATATGCTAGACACTGTCCTAGGCAAGGAGATAAAAATAAAGCCTTTCTTGTTCTCCAGGAGCTTATATTTCCATTTAGGGAGACATCATGTACACAAATAAAAATATGCAGAATTTATACCAAATAATGAAAGGGAATTTGGATGATCAGGAGAGATGAAAGCATTACCACTTACCTCAGTATAGTCTGAGTTCAAATTTAGGTAGATTATTCTGCCACCTGGAAGGTGCTGTGCTTTGCAAGGGGTATTGTGGAAGAGAAGTGATTTGAGGTAACTATATAGTCACTTACTCCTCAAAAATCTCCCCCAGCAATGGTAGAAATTCCAAACACTACTATTTTGGGTATATATTTTAAGATACTTAAAGATAGAAGCAAATGTCCAATTAAAGCAAAAATATTTATTTTTATATTATCAAAGACCTGGAAACAAAGTGGGTACTCATCTATTTAGGAATGATCAAACACATTATAGTATGCAACTAGAATGGAATAATAAGAAATATCAAATATGAATTATTAAGAGAAGTCTGGGAAGGTTTACGTGCATTGATATGGAGTAAAATAAATAGGACTTCAAGAATTATATACAAAAATAATTGCAAAAATAAACAAAAATATCACTAAAAGGGGGTTTATTTCTGAGGACCTGAAAAACCAATAATAGTTCAAGAAAATAATGCAACATATATCCCTCCCCTCAGGAGAGAGCACCAGGACTGACTACTCAGATAAAATGACATCTATATTATCACACAAGATCACTATGGTGGTCCATTTCACTTTTTCTTTGTTACAAAAGAGAATTCAGTAGGGGACAGAAGAATGTAGCTATACAGAAATGATTGTTATAAAAGGCAAGTCATAGACCTTTTAAAAATTTATTCCACCACTAAAATCCTCACAATTTTCTACTGTTAAAGTACTGCCTTAAAGAAAAATCCCCACAAAACCTTAACTGAGCATTGTGTAATTATAATGATTAATCTTAATCCTAAAGAGGAAAGAAGAAAATGTACCTCCCTCCTTTCTTTGCAAAGGTGGCAGACTGTTGAGTGTAGAACATTGCCTATTACTGTCAAACTCAATTAATGTGTTAGTTGTGCTGAAGTTTTGTTTTTTCTTTCTCTTTTATATTCTTTTTATATGGGGTGGTTTTCTGTGATGAAGGGAGTAAAGGAATATTTTTGGAAACAAAAGAGATATGAAAATAAAAGATATCAACATGTTTGTTTCAATTTTTTCCCTCTTTTAAGGGGCACATTTTCATGATGATTAAAAATTTAAATTTTTAGTATCTTCCTGGGAAGATATTCTGCCAGGCAAAAGAGAGGGGTGAGTAATAAGGGACAGTGAAAGGGGAAAGAGAATTTATTAAGGTCCTTTCAAAAAATATTAAGTCAAGGCTGACCCTAATTGGAAGATTTCGTTTGAGACTAGCAAAAGGAAATGTCTCCTTATTTGGGCTTTGCAGTTTTTAAATGAGCAAAGAAACATGATCAAATCATTGGTTTTTAGGTAGAGTGACTTGTCTAGCAATTCTTTTGCCTGCAGTGAGAGGAAAAATGGTGCAGGGGAGGCAGGACTATGTAAATGAATATGCCAATGAGGCCTTGGTCATCTAGCCCCTGATCTGGAAGCTTCCACCAGCACTGCAGCAAGCCATTCATTTTACAGGGACCAGACACTGGCAGAGCAAATTTGTTTCCTTGAATGTTATTTGTCCTGAGTTTATCTCTTCTTTAGGGGGGAAAAAAGGAGCGGAGGTGGTGAAGAGAAGTGGGGGGGCAGGAACGGAACAAGTGGGCAGCTATTAGTGTTTGCAGCCAGGCCAGACTGCTCACCATCTGCAGCTTGACCTAAGAAAGCCTGGCTTTTCCTTCTTTCTCGCCCACATTTACCTCCAAAGATTGTCTGGGGCCATTTTTAAGTCAGTTCCAGACTGACTAGAAGCTGGTTTCCCTCCTGTCCCCTTCTTCCTACCACTCCCCCCTTCCCTGCCCCCAATAATATCTGAAACCCCCTGGGCCAGTCTTTGGATTTCTGATAGATTTGCTTCCACCTGTTTCTACCAACATGTCCCCAGAGACTCACTTGTGAGCCAGGTTTCATGACTAGGCCAGCAGAGTGTATTATAAATTATTTATGTGCTAATTATGCTTCATTAATTTTTAACTCAAAGTCTTGCTTTCACACCAAAGAGAGTTCCTTGCAATGCTATCATTTCCACAGCTCCTACAGAAAACCTGCTTAGAAGAGAGGGGGAGGGGGATGGGAGGACCAATGGATAAATAATGGTTTAATAAAGATACAGTTTGTATTTTTATAGGAGGAGTTAATATAGTTTGCAAAACCTGTGGGCTTTTATTTTTTATTTTTAGGAAAAAACCTAGAAGTAGCCTTATTAAGATTACAAAGGGTATGTGTGTGTGTGTGTATGGGGGGGATAATCAGTTTATCTGAGAGATTTCACCATCAGTAAAGTCCTCAGAAACTCAGTTTAAAAATGCCAGGACACGTATCTTGCATTTCTTTCAAGACCTTTTAAAAATGGATCTTCTTTGGATAGCATCTATTCAAGAGCATCCTTTGCTTTACAATATCTGTTCTCTTCCCTTAGGACTTAGTGATTCAATCTCAGGGATGTTTCTATCAATCTTTACCCCTCACAACCTCAGGAAATCTCTTGTGCCCAAAGCAATTGCTTTTTAAGAATATGGTCTGTGAGTGTGTGTGTGTGTGTGTGTGTGTGTGCATATGTGTGCCATATGAAATGAAATTGCATTTTTTCAACCATCTTTTGGTGTCTCTGGCAGCTATGCAGCCTCAGAACATGAAATCCTCTTTCATCTTTTTCTTTATGCTAAAATCTGATTTGTAACCTGGGATGACTTCCCAAAATGGGAAAGTTTTGGGAGAGGAAGAAAGAGTGAGAGATAGAGAGAGAGAGAGAGAGAGAGAGAGCTGTAGAAATAAATATATAGACAGACAAATTATATCTATATCTATCTCTAGCTCTATATTTAATCTATTTCTATCTATCTATCTATCAATCGATCTATCTATCAAGAGATTTAAAAAGCTGGGGAAAGTAAGGACCTGGCTATAAAGAATCTGGCTGAATGATGTCTCTGCAGCTCCACCCCTAGCTCAGACTTCATTATGGGGTCTTTTCACTGTCACTTTATACTACTTTTCCTAAGTGCATTTTTATCCTGGAGCTCACTTGGTGTAGTTGGTTATATGATGCTGCATATAACAATTTAATTTGCCTTTGAGGACTACTTATTTGATGTGTATGTGTGTGTGTGTGTGTGTGTGTGTGTGTGTGCACATGGGGGTGTTTTTTATGCAGTGGTTAATCAGCTGATTTTTATTGAGCTCCTATTTTCGACAAGACAATATCAGGGAGTAGTGGATGGTGGAGGGACAAGAGAGGTCAGATTCTTCCTCTTTTCAATCTCCTGCTAAGAGCCCTTGCCAGTTTCCCAGGTTTAGAGCCAGCATCTCTCCTTTCTAATCCGCACCTGCATTTCTTTCCTTACAATAAAACCCATCTATTCAGGAGAGCCTGGGGGAGAATGGACAGTGAGGTTTCTAATTTGTGCTAGAGCCCTTGAAAATGTGGGATTCATAGAATCACATGTACCCAGATGAATGGCAGGATTTCAGTTACCTCTGACAGCCAAGGAGGGAACAGGAATCAGTGCAGCCAAGACAGAGACATGTCCTTAGGAAGTGGAGAGGCAGGGAAGCTTACCTGTCAGTAAATCCTGATAAAACAGTCACCTAGAGTCCAGGAAGGGGAATCTTGCTTGGAGATAAAGAAAAGCAGCCTGTGGAGAAGAGAGAGAGTGTTTCTGCACAATAAGCCTCCTATAAATCCAGGTCACACCTATTCCCATCTCTAAAGCAAACCAGAGTTACCCTTTAACCCATCAATCTACCCTAGTGTTGGGCCATTTAAACAATAAAACAAATAGCAGGTTTTCAGACATTCCAGATGGAGTTATGAATGAGAGGTAGACATCCCTGTTGATGGAGACTGGGCTTTGGTATCAAGAGAACTTCCTGATTCTTCCATGTGCTGACTGTGTGACTGCTCATTTCTCTGAAGCCCTCATAGTCTCAGAAAAGTCTCTAAGATTTATAAAATAACAGAAAAGTCTCCTTTGATGATGTGGGTTTCTTTTTAGGGAGATATATACACAAATGAAATCACAAGTCCAGACTAAACAGCGTCAAACCTAAAACACGAATATGCTTATTTTCTGCAAACACTCCCACAAAACTAAAGTGATTCCTGCCCTCTATGAACTTATGTTTTTGGAGACAATCCTTATTCACTGTTTTATAGAAGAAGGTATAGACAAAAGAAATACACAATGATGCACTTCCCTTTTTAACACTCTTTGGAGATGAACAGGGTTCTACCTGCATGAAGCTGATTGGAAAAGAGATGGGAGGGGTATCTTGGATGCTTAGTCACTTAGAGTGAACCCTGGAAAGACCTTCCCTTAGCAACAGTCTAGTATTAGCATCTTGGTGACACTTAGTTCCTATCTCCCTATTTTCTCACCCTCTTTGCTGCATATAATGCTCTTATCTCTTGTCATTTTTTCCAGTGACAATGGAAAAAATGTATATTTTCAAATGCAACTACCTGTGAAAAGGGAAGCTTATGGAAGGAAAAGAGGTTGATCTGCAGCTGCGCACATATAATGACTAGACTTAGGAAAGCTGCTACTGCCCAAAGTTTCAGTATATCAATCAATCAAAATATCTGTGGTTATCACCCCCCCCCCAGACTACTCAGGGAGCTCAGCTACTTGACTCATGTCTCCTGTGGTTACAGATCAGCCCTGGGATCTGGATAAATTCATAATTCCCTGTTCCCCCCGCCCCATGCTTTGTGATATAGCTGTTTGTGATATAGTTTAGGAGGGCAGTCACCACCATTTTGCAATGCAAAGCAGAGTTCACCTCAGACAATACTAAGAATCCCTAATAGATTTCAGCTCTGGCTTCAATTTGTGCCTATTCCCCGGAAATTAATCAATTTTTAAAGGCCAAAACCAAGGGAAGAGATGACAAATCCTTTGGGAGTCTATGAGAGACATAAGAAATTCATTTTTAAAAGTCAGGTGGACGATTTTTTGTTTTGTTTTGTTTTTAAACCAAATAGGCATCTCTCGCTTTAAAACAAAACCTGAAGAAATACAGATTCTTAGAGTCATATAGCTATTAAAGGAAAAAAAAAAGATTAGGGACTAAAATGTGGTCATTTATTTTGTTCCTCATATGGCAAAGCACTCAGCTTGTTTCTGAATATGGCATTCAAAGTGTCTCCTCTTACATGGAAAAGCCCTGTAATGTTCGGCACATCATGAAAAATTAACATGGTCTGAGTGGAGAAGGCCATTCTGCTACCGAACCTTCCTCCCTATGGACTATTGTCACATGTTAAAAACTGACAGAGTTTTGAATGGATGCCTAGCATCACTGGTGAGACTGTTTGTGGTCCTGGGCACTTTGTTCATTCATTTTGTTAAGTTAAAGTGTATTGTTAGATATCTTTAAGATCATTAAGTCACTTGATTTAGATATTGCCCTATAAGGAATAGAAACAAGAAAACAAACTCAGCATCCTAAGGTTTAATATTCTACAAAAGCAACTCAAGGTCTTTTGTCCCCGCCACTTTCAGTTAAGACAGTACTGCAGGCACCTACAGAAAGAAAAAAGAACAAAAACACTGGCACTGAATATAACTTCCTACCAAATAATAACAGCAGCTCATATTTATCTAGAACTTTAAAGCAGTTTCTTTCCCTGTAAAATTTTGATAATAATAATAGCACCCTATTAATAGGGTGAGAGCTATAAATGAGTTATTGTGTATAACATGTTTGGCAAAGCATAAAAATCTGAGTTCCAGATATTAATAAGAGTTAATGTTGTATAATAGATGGAGAGCTGGTACTGGTATCAGGAGGACCTAGGCTCATTCAGATCCTGCATCTGACCCATCTTGACTGTAACCTTGGATAAGTAACTTACCTTCCCAGTACACATGACCACTTTTTAAGATTGTATTTGTAGAACAGATGCAGACATGATTCCTCATTAGGAAGTTCCTTCTGATACTGAGAAAAATCACAAACCTAGATCCCACACAAAAATGGTTTATTGCTGTCTTTTTCATTATCACTTTATTTGTGCTACATGGTAACTGAATAGGTGCAATTAGAAATATCTCCCTTTGACATATAGACTCACAAAGGTTAAATGAGTTGCCCAGAATCTCTCTCTCTCTCTCTCTCTCTCTCTCTCTCTCCCTCCTCTCTGTCTCTCTCTGTCTGCCTCTGTCTCTCTGTCTTTCTCTGTCTTTGTCTCTGTCTCTGTATCTTATATATACACATCTATACATGCATGTATATGAATAATACACAGACACCTAGAAACAGAGACAAGACACACAGACACATATGTATGTCTATGTATATATATTTCCATATACATATAAATAAATATACATACACATACCCACATCTCTGAGACAGAATTCTGAACCCCATATCTTCCTGACACGAGTCTTTTATTCTATCTACTGCACCACACTGCCTCTTGCCTTATATAAACACTTCTCTGTTTAGCTTATGTAAAACAGCTAACAACCTAAAGGGAATTTAAAAAAAATAAGTGGGGGGACTGGGTGAGACTGGGTGAAGGGGGATGTTATCTTTAGCAATAATAGGGAATTTTGAAGAGGGAATTTAGAGTGGGGAGAAGACTTCTTTTCCGCATATATTGAGTTTGCAATGCCTCCCACTCCATTTTTTGTTAGTGTTGAAAAAATAGCTGATTCCTCTTCTTCAGTAGCTGCAGTGTCTGTCCTGAAGGGAAAAAATTGCTTTGTAATTCTGCAGCTCTGGTGAGTTATAAGGAGACATGTCAGAAACATCAGAACCACTGGGCTTTGGAGTAGATGCTCTTAAGGGTTTTATTCCTGTCAAGTCACCTTGAGTGTGACACCTGAACTATGAGCCTGGGTGGCTCGAAGGGTGATTGGAAGAGAGGAGGACCTGGGTGGATGGGTGAGGAATGAGTTCTATTCTGAACATGCTGTTTATGAGATGCCTCCAGGATTGTCCAGAAGTCAGTTTATGAGCCAAGAATATGGCTAAGGGGGAAGGACTGCAGCTGGCCAGGTAGATCAAGGAATCTGATCTGCTTAGAAATAATTGATCTATGGATATTGATGAGATCACCAAGTAAGAGAATATAGAGGGAAGGGTTAAGGACCTAGGAGAGAGTCTGATTAGTTAGTCTAATTAGTCTGATTAGCATAGGATGAAGAATAAGCTTTCTATAGGTAGGTGGCATAGTGGATAGAAGTCTAGAGCTAGAGTTCACATCCTATCTCAGACATTTCCTAGGCTGTGTGTCCATTAGGTAAATCACTTAACTTTTTCCCAGTCTTGATTTCCTCATCTGCAAAATGGGTATGAAAATCACATTTATATGAAGATAAACTGAGATGATATTTGTAATGTACATTGTAAACTTTAAAACATTATATAAATGCCATTATTGTTGTTATTATCTGTGAATCATTATCTGTGAATCATCCTCCCCCATTGGGGTGTGATGGAGAACAGTGAATGGGTCCATTTGGAGTAGAGGATTTGTTAAAGAAGTCATGGGAGAAAAGGCTGAAACAATAATATTGGATGGTGACCAAATTGAGATGACTATAAATGTCAGCCTAAATCATATACTGCAAGGAGCACTCAATTTGGACTTGAAGAGTCAGAGGATTTTGGCTTGAATCGTGATTTTGCTATATGTCCTTGGATAAATCACTTAGGTTCTCTGAATCTTAGTTTACTTATCTGTGAGTTATGCTGTTGACTCACAGAGCTTGAAGTCCACTGAAATCCATAGATTTTTTTTTCAGGTGATAAGACTAGCTAATCTTTGCCACTATTAGATTTTTCTAAGGTTGACCTCATCGTCTGGATCACTCCAAGGATGATTCAGAGCAAATGTGAGTTTTGTAGAATTGCTTCAGACACTTTTGGCTAACCCAGAATTGAAATGGATGGCATGATAGTGTCAGAGGTAGGATGAGGCATTTCTTCCATACCACAACAACCCTTGGGAAAAAGAGAAGTGATAAGAGCCCAACTAAGGAACAGGCAGGATAGAGTTAATCAGTATCTTCCATTTCCAAAATCCCGTCTATTCAGGCATTGCCATTAACAAACATTTAAAGAGCAGCTACAGGCTGGGTCCTCAGTACTCAGTGAAACTGAAGAAGTGATAATGTCTCTGACCTTGAATTTCTTAATATCTGGCTAAGAAGACAAGGTAAAGATAATATTAAGGGATAATTAACACAGAATGAGACAGAACATTTTGTTATGAGATTTCAGAAGATGGACTGCTGAAGAATGAATTCTGGAGAAAGTTAAATAAATCTTTAAAAGTTTTTTAAAATTTAGTACTTATTTAGTATTTTATTTTCCTACAGTTACATGAAAAAACAATTTTTAACATTTGTTTTTAAACTTTGAGTTCCGAATTTTTTCCCTTCTTCCCATCCCCCCCCCAATGAGAAAGCAAGCAATTTTACACGGGTTATAAGTGTATATTCAAACACTGCCATAATGGTCATGTTGTGGGGGAAAAAATAGATTCCCCTCCTCCCCCCAAAAGAAAACAAAGTGAGAAAAGTATGCTTCAAGCTGTATTCACAGACTGTATCCAGCTCTTCCTCTAGGTCTGAGATAGCATTCTTCATCCTAAGACATTCAGAGTTGTCTTGGGTTAGTGTATTAATGAGAAAAGCTAAGTCATTCACAATTAATCATCTTACAATAATGCTATTACTTTGTACACAGTATATTACATTTTGCTTTAGATCTTGTCTTTCCAGGTTTTCCTGAGAGCATCCTGCTCATCATTTCTTATAGCAGAGTAGCATTCCATCACAATCATATACTAACATTTGTTCAGTCATGCCCCAGATGATGGACATCACTTCATTTTCCAATTCTTTGATACCGTAAAATAGCTAGTATAAATATTTATATGTACGTAGATTCTTTTCCTTTTTTTCATTTCTTTTGGGATATAGTCCTAGTAGTGGCATTGTTGGTTCAAAGGGTATGCATGTTTTTTTTTTTAGCTTTTTCGACATATAGTTGAGGTGAGTCTAAAAGGAAACATGGGACATAAATGAATGGAAATGAGGCTAAAAAGCCCCCCCCCAGTAGGAGAAAAAGCCTAAACAAAAGCACTTTGTGAAGTGATTACTACTGGTATAAAATGGGGAACAGTGGGTAGATTCATTTGGAGTAGAGGGGTTGTTAAAGCAGTACTGGGAGGAAAGACTGGAATAAGTCAGGGGATCAATTTGAGATGACTCTGAATGTCAGTCTAATCCATGCAGAGCAAGGAGCAATTGATTTGGACTTTTAAGAGTCAGAGGACCTTGACCTGTATCCTGACCCTGCTATTTAAAATATCTATATGATCTTGGATAAATGATTTAAAGTCTATGAACCTCAGTTTAACTTTATCTGTGAGATGAAACACTTTGGATTTGCTCATCTCTAAAGTCCTCTCTAGTTCCAAATGTATCATTCTGTAACTATTCTCAAGCAATAAGGAGCCATTGAAAATTCTATGGAAGACCTTTTTTAAAAATAATTTTTCCTTTCTAAATAGAAGCGTAGTTGATTCCTTTTTCTCTTCACCCTTCTCATTTAAGCCTTAAGACTAAATAATGGCCTTTCTTTTTAGTAGTATCTCTTTACATTCTCTTTGACCGTCTGTTAATAAAGCCAAGATTTGGATCAGTACCTCTGTCCCATTCTGTGGCTAAACAAGTATGATTTTTATTTTCTAGTAAATGAAAATCTACCTCTTGCTGGCTGGGAGGCAGATTAGAAAAGAGAGTGTAAAGAATTTCTCAGCAGGGTTTTCTTTTCTTCAGCTTCATAAGGCAATTGGAAATAAGCCTGGGTGAAGAAAGAAGAGAAGCAGAGTTAAAGTGGTCCTAGGAGAACTCTGTCCCAGTCCCAGATGGAATCTCTCAGAACCTCTTAGCTACTTTGGCTGAATGTCTGAAATAACAAGGGTAAAATTTCTTAAAGTGTTTTACAAATCATTTTGCCTCTAGAACTGATGGGGAATGAATGGAATAGAATCATCTCAGCAGAACGCTGTGTATATTATATCAACCTCATGTAACAAATATTACCAAGTCATCTATAATAAACTTTTATCCATCATTGTTGAGAAATGTAATATTCTGGCTAATATAAAATTATAGTTAATAGAGAACTGCCATATATACCAGATGTGGCCAGAAGCTTGGACCCTGTCCCCAGTGTAACTTTTGGCAAGTAACTTCACTCAGCCTCAGTTTTCCCATCTGCGAGAGAGAGAGAGAATTTTATTTTCCCCAGACAACTTTCTAACTTTTAGGGTCTGGCCACCTTGGGATTTCACATGCCAACAACATCATAGGTCCATGGCACATAAGACTTGTTGTTGAGAGAAACCAATGAGACAATCAACAAGCATTTATCGAACAACTAATTTGTGTCAGAAACTATACAAGGTCCTTGGAATACAAAGGCATAATTGAAATAATACCATTCATCTAGGCATCATGCCAATGTGCTTAGGCAGTTTGCTATGTTAGAACAAACACCAGATTTGGAATCAGAGTTTTGACTTTGAATTTTGGTTCTACTAGGAACCACCTAGGTGAACACCGTCAAATCAATTCCCCTTTCCAGGACTGTTTCTTCGTTTATAAAATGAAGGATCTTTAATTAAATGAATTCTTGAGTCCTTTGGTATAATCTCTGGCAGGACTAGACAGCTTTGTACAGAAAAAAAAAACCTGTACCATGGCTTCAGATTGCATCCATAACACAGTAGGCAATAAACATGGAGGACTAGCGATAATAGGAACCCTGGAAGAGAATGTGAATGATTCAGTCTAATCCATCACCACTACTGAAAAGAAATTCAAAATATATGCCCTCCTGAGAGAATATACTTTTATATATATTCACATTGCACATTGGCTTCCATTTGATTTTTCTTCTTTCTTAAAACACTATTTTTAAAAAATCATTAATCCTAAATCCCTTGAAAATGACATTTTCTCAAATTTCCTCACCACATTCTATATTTTGGACTAAAGAGTTTTCACTTATTTAGAACACTGGTTTTGTGTATAGTCCAAATAGACATCTACCTACACGGTCTGATTCTAGAAGTAACATAAAAAGATCTATTTGACCAAAAACATTTTCCACATTGACTCACCATAGCAACTCAAATTTCTATTATTGGAAATTTATTCCTTTCATGAGGTAAATGTAGCTTCCAGGAATTCTCTTCTGAACTGGACATGTTCCTGGAAGTTGGACATTAATAGCAATTACTATCCATTAACATGTTAGCATGACTTGTGCTATCTGATTAATTTTAGTCACTCTGCAACTCTCATGGGAATGTGACTCATGATAGAGAAGTTTACTTTGGGGGGTTGGGGAAGATAGACCAAGTTTGCCTGGGAAGAACCCTGGAAAATAGTGATAATATGAATCGAAGGAGAAAAAATGATGTCACCTTTTCCCCTGGAACAGAGAACATCAGGGCAAAGGCAGAATGTGACAAAAGTTCTCTTCCAGAGGATCTCTCATGTTTGAAATTGTTAATTGTCTTTGGAATTTGAATATATCTCTGGGGTAATGATTATTCATTCAAAGGATTGTATATTTCTCTTTTTGATAAAATTTTTCTTTGTAGCAAGTGTGTTCTGGTCCATTATACCAGAAGCAAGAAAACTTTTGAGTTTTTTTGAAGGGTACCCCGAGGATTTTAGGTTTCATTTTCTCTAATGCCTTCAACTTGAATTCCCAGAAGCTGTGTTTCTCCCATTGTTAGGTGCCTATGACTGACAGGTATCAGTTTGTCTTAACTACTTTAAACTCTTACAAATGGATATTTAATTTTAAAAATAGAGTAATAACAAATGTATAACTATGTCCTCCTCCAATACCTTGGCATATACCTCCAATACCTTCCTTATTCCACTTTGATCTCAAGGGAGAGTGGGCTCAACCTTTACAAAAATTTCTATATAGCATTAGTCTTACTGAGTACAAATCCAAGGAGATACCCCTGCCAGATAAGTTTCTGTCTAACTATTAGTAGGTAGCATTCCAAAGGACATCTTCAAAGACCATTTCATGTTCTTTAGGGCATTATTATGGAGCCAGCTATAAAAAAATAATTAAGAAATCAAAACAATAACAAAACCAGTCACTGAGAGGCTGAAACACTCCTTACTCCTCACATAAAATGAAAGAACAAATGCCAAAGCAGGGAAAGAATCCTGGGGTCACAATTCACAAAGGCCTCCAAGGGGAGAGAACCCAAGTTTCTTCTCCTTATAGCATTGTCACCCACTATACACCCTGAGGGAAGGAGTCATAGATCCATCAGAATTGAGCAGCTAAACAGAATGTAGCCAAAGAGAAAAATGGCCAGGGTTCTTCTTTTTGAATATCTCCTATTCACCATAATAAGAATACTTGTACGCTACAAGAATTATATAGATATATACATAGAGAGAGAGATAAAGAACATTATCCTATATTACTCCAAGTTCTTACATCATGCTTCTCCGGGAAGTATACTCTCCCACATTACAGAGTTGTCTTCAGAGACACTCTGCATACGAACCAGGTCCTGTATTGCTAGTGATATTATAAATTTTCCACTTTAAATTGGAGAATTCTCTCTCTCTCTCTCTCTCTCTCTCTCTCTCTCTCTCTCTCTCTCTCTCTCTCTCTCTCTCTCTCTCTCTCTCATCAGAATCCATTTTCCTAGTTTTCCGTAGTAAGGGAATATGAATCTAAGTAAATGGAAATATAAGCCCAAATATACCAGATTCTCTGTGAGCTCAGGGTTTCTGACACATGTTACAGATTTCAAATATATCCCATTTTTATCTATAAAACACTAGACCAGTTGCTTTAAGTTCACCACAGCCTTAGGAAATAAAAAGAACAATAATTCACCTTTTTATAGTGCTTTATGGGAGCAGAGAACTTTCATGTAAATTCTTCAGTTTTTTAAATTTTTGTTTTGTTTTTTGCAGCTGGCTCCATAACAATTGAATAGCAACTTGAGCTTCCTTATGCTATTGCATATGTCCATCCCACATAGTTGGAATTCCTTCCTTCCTCATCTCCAGCCTTCTGTGATCCCTTGAGCTATTTCTTCTGTCCCTCCAAAAAAAAACACCATGTATTTATTCACCATGTATTTATTTTGTATATATATATATATATATATGAATATCCATTAAAGAGATTGCCTTTCGGTCTGCAATATAAGCTCTCTGAGGGCAAGAACTGTGATCTCTAAGATTGGTATTGTGAATATTAGCTACCAGGAGTCTATGATTTTGGGGCAGCTAGGTGGCGCAGTGGATAAAGCACCAGCCCTGGAGTCAGGAGTACCTGAGTTCAAATCCAACCTCAGACACTTAATAATTACCTAGCTGTGTGGCCTTAGGCAAGACACTTAAAAAAGAGTCTATGATTTTGCTGATAAGGAATTCTCTCTGTGGTCACTTCCTATAAGTTAGTTGCTTTAAGCAAATACAAATCTCTTTATCTTTTTTTCTCTTTGTCTATGTCTTTGTTTCCCTTTTTTAACAAGGGAAATTGAGGCTGTGGTTAAGTGATTTGCCCAATATTAGGCATCTTGCTAATAAAATGGCCAAAATTCAAAGCCAAGCTGCTGATTCCAAGTCCCATGCTCTTTCCCCTCTGCCATGGTCAAAATGCTACTTGGAAATCGCATTAATCTTCTTAGATATGCACTGCTTTTGCAGCAATTCCTAAGGGCACGCTCCAAGCCACTCTTCATCTGATGTTATGTTGAAAAAAATTACTAATATTTTTTCATTTATATAAGTCCAAGTCCCAAGAGAAATTGCCCACATTCATGTATGACCTAATGTGCAGACTAATGTAGGAAAATATTTTATTAACAAAAGGGCATTTTGGTTCATAAATTCCAACATGTCATGGTTGCCAAAAAGAAGAAAAAAATAAATTTCAGTCAAAACGCATAGGGTTTCTTTTAATAATGAAAAATACCAGAAGTGCCCTGCTAGTGTAATGTTATTGTATTGGAAAGGAGTTATAAATTTTATGAGATGTAACTTATTTATGATGAAAAGGAGGAGGGAAATTGATTTTTTTAAAAAATATTTTTTCTGCATTGCCATCCAAAGAAGGAAATATTGCAGAAACTCCTAGTAAAGTTTACAAAGATGATGATGTACTTTTAATAGAAGACAAATGCTCTGGGATGTTAAAATGATTAATCAAACAGATAAACTTTTTTGCATCTGTCTGACATCATGATGGAAATTTTTTGAGGTGCTAGTGATAGAAGAGCAGAAGAGTAACGGATCACAGATTGCACCAGGAGCCCTGCCCGCTTCCATCCTGCAAAATACTGATGGGGAGAACAAGATGTATTCAAGCAACATGCACAAAGGATATGTGCTCTCCCTCTAGGTTGCCCAGATTCAGGTTTGATGAAATTCTGGTCACGTTGGAGGGAGCCCAGCCCTGCTTGCATTTAAATCAGCTTGCAGAGAGTTAGTGGGGCATAGAGCCTTGTTGATCCAGTACCTCCATCCATAATTTATTTCCCCTAAATCAGACTGGGCTCATTTCCCACCATTTGATACATGATATGGGAGGCTGTATAGGAAATTCTACATGCTAAACTGTGTTCATGTTCAAAGCACTTATAAATGTGGATCAATTCTGCCACTTACACAAAGAGCAACCTAAATGGAAAGGATTCTCATGAGAATGTTGACCAGGATTCTATCTGTCTGCCCCCTTTTTGACAAATGGGGTGGACACTGGATCTAGAAAACTAAACACCCCATTCCCTGAAAAATTTGATGGGTCAGCAAGTATACCACTTTCTTTGTCTTTCTAACTGGAATATGATATCTGGTTTCTGATTTATTCCCATTGTATCCTAAGGGATTCTGAGAAAGAAGCAAATAACAAGAAAAGAAAGACACAGGACTCCAAAAGGTAAATACTGTACCTAGAACACTGGTCAGGAAGATCTGAATTCAAAGCCTGCCCCAGATTGTTAGTATTTGTTTAAGTATTTGTTAGTATTTGTTTCCTCAGCTATAAAAAATGGGGCTTTTAATACCTATTTCTTATTGTGCTCTGAAATGAAATAATGTGGGTAAAGTGCTTTGCTAACCTTAAATTGATATATGGGTGAGCTCTGTCATTTTTTTTTTTGGCATAGGGGATTTCTGATAAGGAATTTTGCCCCCTTCAAAGTAGATATTCCAAGTGAAAGATTTTCTTGCTGAAATGGCAGGAGCATCATGTATTGGGAATTATAGTGGACAGAGAATCAGAAGAGAGTAGGCTGTGAATCATTCATTAGCTATTTAACTATTTACCATAATCACTGGTGAATCAATTTATCCTAAGACTCAGTTTCCTTATCTGTAAAGTAGGAATAATAATATCTATCATGCATATCACTCTGCCAAGTGTTCTAAAGTTCAAATGAGATAATGTTGGAAAAGCAAAAGTTTAGGTAGCTTGCTAATAAAATAGCCAAAATTCAAAGGCAGGCTGCTGAGTCTAAGTCCCATGCTCTTTCCCCTATACCATGGTCAAAATGCTACTTGGAAATCACATTAATCTTCTTAGATTTTTTTAAAAAAAAGACTGAATTCATGATTTCATCAGTTTTTGAAACTCCTTCTACCAGTGAATATTGATTGAGAATTGCCTCTAGTTTGAGGTCAGTTTTATCCACTAGGCAATGCAAAAGACTATATATGTATGTATGTATATATATATATATATATATATATGTATATAGTATGTATCTCAGATATGATTATTGATACCACTATTCATCATTTTTGGTTTAATAGTGACCAAATCCAGTTGCTTCTTTTCCTATCAACAATTGAGAAACTAAAACCTTTATATTTGAATAATGTTTTCCAGGTTTCAATGAACATTTTCAAAGCTCTTCACATACTTGATCTCATTTTGTCCTCATGATAATTCCATGAAATAAATGGGGTTGATGTTTTCATCCCTATTTTGCAGGAAAGGAGACTTGAGGCTCTGAGAGCTGAAGTAACTTGTCTCTGGTTCACAGAGAGTGAGTTGCAGAGGTGAAAGTCCAGGTCAATCACTTTATCTACTGTGCCATTCATTGAAAAATGATTTCAAAAATGACAGCATTATTTAGGCAAAGCATCCAACCCATTTGTAAAATACACAGTTGTTCCAACACTCCTCTTGTGCCTTTGTAAAAGATTTGGGGGCCGATGGTATTTATAGGCAGGCAACATCAAAAGGTAGTTCCCTGCTTAGTTGCCATTCGAAGGCTAGCTTGGGTGTCCCTTGTGAGTCATTTGGTATTCATCAGGGGCTCTGGGTCTGCCTTCCTTAGGATAGTTCTCATGAATCTTTAATTCCATTTGAGCTCAGGGATGCCAGAGTCACTTTCCATCAACCTTCCCACTCAGCTGCTTTGCGCCTGCCTCCCCAATGCACTGTCAGACTCCCTTTTGGAGATGGATTGGGTGCTGGACAGTTCAGGATTTGAGACAAAGAGGTGAAGGTCACTTGTACTGCAGACCTCCCAACTGGTGCCAACCTAGGCTTCTCTTGATATCTGATTCTGATAAAACTGTACCTACAAAAAATGCAATGCAATCTTAGAACTGAATAGAATCCTAATTCTCTAGTCCTCACTAATGCCCCTCTATTCTATAGCTAAGGAGATAGATTCAGAGAGGCTAAATGAATTGTCCAAAATTTCACAACAAATAGCAAAAATTAGATTCTTTTTGCCATGCCATCTCTACATCTGTTATGTGTTTATGTCTCTGTCTCTCTGTCTCTCTGTCTCTGTCTCTGTCTCTCTCTCTCTCTCTCTCACATACACACACACACACACACACACACACACACACAAACACACCCCTCTCCATCTCTCTCTCTCTCTATCTATTTATCTATCTATCATCTATCTATCTACCAGAGGAGGACAAGGTGAAGGGTCTGAGAACAATGTCAAATGAGAATCATCTGAAGGAACTGGGGATCTTGAACTCCTAGAAGAGAAGGTTTGGGTTGGGGCTCTAGAAAGGAGTCTTCAAATGTTTGAAGGACAGTTCTATGGAAGTATTCTTAAACTTGTTTTGCTTCATCATACAGGACAGAATTAGGTTAGAAGTTTCAGAATGAAGATTTTGCTTCAAGTTTCCCATCATTAAGATTTTCAAAAAGCAGATATGAGATGCTTTGGGAGGTTGTGGATTATTCCTTACTGGAAATCTTTAAAATAAACCTAAAGGACTACTTATAGGCAAACCTTGTACTTCCTCTAGGGTTTGACTGATCTACAAAGGACTGCAAGTGAATTTCCTTATCAAAAAGTGCCTTTTTTTGTTTCCATAAACTTCCCACCTTCACAAAACCTAGAGCTTATACTATAGAGGGATTTCTTGTTCAAGGTCAGGCTAAACTAGATAGCCTCTGAGGCCCTTAGACTTTGACAGTCTAAGATCCTATAATCTGGGCAACATAGAGGAAATGTTTCATGTTTATCACTCCTTGACTCTCAACTTCAAAGGTTATTTAAGCAAAAAGAGTCAAGTATGTTAGCAGCTGGGTTGTCCAGTAGAAAGTTCCAGACCTGGAGTCAGGAAGACCCAAGTTCAAATGTAGCCTCAGATACTTCCTAGTTGTTTGCTGGACATGTCCCTTGACTCTCTTTCTCTCAGTTTCCTCATCTGTCAAATGAACTGGGGAAAGGAAATAGCAAACCACTCTAATTCCGTTGCCAAGAAAATCCCTAATGGGGTCACAACAAGTCAGACATGACTAAAACAACTGAACAATGTGTAATAAAATTTTGATCAGGAGACTCAAATGGAATTCAGGAATTTCAAGTGAAACCCACTCAAGCTTGGAGATGACTTGACAAAATCCAATTAATGGTAGAAGTAAATGATAGTCTGCTGAGATACCCAATAAAACATGCTTATTTTCCCCCAACAGCTAGATTCCTCCTGAGTTTCATTCAAATTTCACTATTCACAGAGACTCTAAAGGGCTCAGTACATTTCAGAGTAAACCCATGAAAAACAGAAATGCATCACAAGACAACCCTTCCATAAGATCAGCAAGTCCTGATATTTGCCAACCTCGCATCCTTCACTTTCTGTCTTTATGGGGACTGAACCAATATTGGAAACAGTTGAGTTAATTGAATGAGTTTAGTAACTTGAATATATTCAGATTGTTGGCCGGTTAATCCATTCAGTCATTTTAAAAACTATTATCAAGAACCCCTGAACCTAGAGAGCTGACTATGAAGCATCCTTTCCCTTTTTTTTCCTCAGAGGTGGTGAACTACAGGAACATAATGAGACATATATTTCCATATACTCTCCTTTGTTCTGGAGGGACAAAAAACAGCATTGCCATTTTGAAAAATATGAAGCATGGCTTCATTTTCTATTGGAGAAAAGAGATGAGAGAGAAAAGAGAGTATTAGACACAAATACCGAGAGTTACTTTCCTAGTCTCTCTTTTTTAGCTCCTATAGGATTCTTTTGTCCTCTTGTAGGGCAGTATGCTGTTTGGAATTCTTACAGCAGTGAATCCCCCAAATGCCTGTCCTACCAGATGGGTGGGTGGAGTTGTAAAAATAATTCATACAATGATTTATTCAGAAGCTAAGTCCCCCTGGAAGGAAATGAAGCACAGACCTAGTAGCCAAAGTATGAACATGACAGGTATCTAAATGATTGGAAATTTACAGCTCCCTGAAACCCCTCCATGTGTGGATTTGGTACCCACAATTTCTTAATCAACCTGGGCTTGGTTCTCACATAGCTATGGCAGGTCAGAAGGGGTGAACGATTCCGATCAATAGTCGGTTGTTAGAGTAACAGCCATGTCCGTTCTGGATGGCTGACGGGTGAAAACATGTTTGTTCTACTTAATGTGACACAGTCCTGTCAAATTAACAAGCACGATGGCAGGAGCAAGCTGGCTTAATGGGTCAGAGTCTGTTTCACAGAGGACTTATCATCAACCTCCAAGCAAGGGACCTCAAACCTCATTAACAATGGTTTATTTGTGTATAATAACTTAAGGCAAACCTTGTACTTCCTCTGGGGTTTGTCTGATCTGCAAAGAACTGCAAGTGAATTTCCTTATCAAAAAGTGCCCTTTTGGTTTCCACAAACTCCTCACCCACACACTTGGGCTGAGCTAGACAACGGCGGGGATTTAAACAACTTTGCCAAAAAATTATTCATAACCACACACCCATTTGCCTGAAATAGCTAGGCCATTGAGGGGGAAAGGGGCTTCAGAGCATGAATTGGGTAGACAAGGACCTTAATTTTCCATATTACTTTTTTATATTGAGATTGAGACCCAGTGAAAATAACATTTTTCTTAATCCTTCTTTCTTGACAGAGTCAAAGTTTTAATGAGTAAAATTGGCAATAGAAAACAATTCATTGCTAGTGAGGATGTAAGAGGGCAGATTAAGGAGTAACTGGAAATGTTTGGACCTGGAAGGGCACAAAAGGTGATTTCAATTGATGGGTTAATTGGGTCATAACTCAAAGACAGATCTCAAGACTCTGCTTTGAGGTTGCTCTTGGCTACCTTGGACAGAGATGCTCACACTAATCCTCTGATCACCAAGTATTCTCAGCATCCCCTCAGTTTAAAACTCTGGGACAAAATTCTAATTGTCTAGCCCTAGTTTATGTCTCTGAGGGTAGCTGATGAAAGTATTTCTTCTATCCAGGTCCTGAAGGCTTGTAACAAGAGCATATATGACATGAAATATTCTTATTTTTAATCTCTCCACCCTATGATATATAGCATGGTGTGGAATAAAAAGTACCAATCAAAGGATCACAGAAATTAGGTTAAGAGTTTGACTCAAACCTTACAGGTCATGTAGTTGAAACTGAGGCCCAATGAGATTGAATCACTTACCCAGGTCATGTCAGAAGGCAAATTGGACAGAGGTCCTCTGATATGAAAACCATTGAACCCTTTATTGTGTATTGTAGTTTTTAACAGATTATATGTATGTGACTTAGAGTCTAGCCTAGTTCTGTTTTTAGAAAGGAAATAGTTGTGTAATTTCAATAGGAGAAGGAGCTTGAGACTTGAAATTAAAACACCTGGTTCTTAATCCGGTTTCCTATCAAGCTTGTTAAGGAGCATCCCAGATTCTCTGTGAGCCTTAGAAATGAAATATTTTCTATGTTCCAGACCCTTTAAAATCTGTTGTAAGTATACTACATTACACCATGCTATAGTATATATGCTATACTCTTAATTTATTGTTGCTTAGTCATTTTATAGTCATGCCCATCTCTTCATGATTCCATTTGTGTTTTCTTGGCAAAGATACTGAAGTGATTTGCCATTTCTTTCTCCAGCTTATGTTATAGATGAGGAATTTTCTCCTTAGGTCTTTCACACCTGGCACTCTGTTTACAGAACCACCTAGTTGTCGTTATTATACTATCATACTATATACAATTATTATGTACTAAACTAAGGGCATAAGAGTTGGGCAACTAGAGTTCAAATCTGGTCTCAGATACTCACTAGTTGTGTGACCTTGGGCAAGTCACTTCACCTTGATTGTCTCACATCCAGGGACATCTCCAGTTTTCCTGATTCATATCTGGCCCCTGAACCCAAATGACTCTGGAGGAGACAACGAGACTGATAACTTAGCACAGCCAACTCACTCCAATCCAGTTCATGTGCATGTCATGGTATCACCTCCCTGATATCATGGTCTTCTTCACGAAAGAATAATCATTTGGGGTGGCAAGGTGGCGCAGTGAATAGAACACCAGCCCTGGAGTCAGGAGTACCTGGGTTCAAATACGACCTCAGACACTTAATAATTACCTAGTTGTGTGGCCTTGGGCAAGCCACTTAACCCCATACATTGCCTTGAAAAATCTAAAAAAAATGATAATCATCATTATCATCATACTATATTATATTATGCAATTCCATACTTAAGCCATTGTATAATCTTTACCTTCTACTAAAAAGATTTCTTTTGTTGAAGATATTCTATTTGTAAGGGAATAATTACTCCAGGACTCTAATATTTTTTTGTTTTTGTGCTTTCATCTATGTGGGTAGTTACACTCATCCATGCTTTCCTTGATAAGGTAAAAATAAGAAACAATTTCCAATCTAATTGATAATTATTCAATGACAGAAAAAGTTCATTATAATATAGACTTGCATTCAGGAATCTGTTTTACAAGTTTGATTCATCAATCAATTAATAAAATTTATTAAATATCTTCTATAGAATAGAAACTGTACTATGCAATGGCAAAACAGAAATAGTCGTCTTTAAAGAATTTATTTTCTGTTAGTGAAATCTACATGTAAACATTCAGCATGAAATACAAAGGAAATTGCATGGTGGTTTCTTCAGGGGTGGTTCATTATTATTTGAGGGAATCACAAAAGGCCTCATTTTGGAGGGATTAATGTAGAAGAGTAGAAAGATGCCTGTATTGAAAGTCTAGAACCTGGGTTCTAGCCCTGGTTCTGTCAGTCAGTCAACAGACACTTACTAAGGACTAAGAACCACATGTTCCAAATTCAAGTACCCAATTCCTTCTCCTAGTAAGACTAGACTCTAGGTCACATACACATGATCTTATCTAATATCTCCCATTCTACATGTGAAATAAATTGGAAATAGCAAAGAGGAGATCCTAGAATTAGGTCCTTCTAATTCCTTACTCTCAGCTAAATGACTTTGCTTCTCTGAATCCTTTCCTATCTCTAGGATGGTGGGATGTAGTCATTGAGTGCTCCTAGATTCTTTCAGCTCTAATTGTCTCTGATTCTATGGAAGAAGTTGGATTTGAAGTGGGATTTCCCAAAGAAGTCATCTATATTGATCTAGTGCATGTTAGTTATATGTAGGCTTCTCCTCAGGTTTCTTTGTCTGCATAGTCACAGATAGGGTTGAAAATAGAGGATTGGATATTGAAGAATAGGCCACAGAACACTATGGTTTAATTTCTCTAGAGCTGCAATATTTACTTTAGGGAGGGAATGGAACTTTCTTAAGGTCACTAAGCATGCTATCGATCACCTCCAAAAATTGCTTCCTATCTGACCCAGCCATGTGACCTTCTGTGTGAACTCGGGGCTTCAGATTCTAGATTGTTCCTGAGAATGGGTGAGTTTGGTGATCATGTGAGGACTGCAAATCATCCCAGATAATGACATTCAAAGGAAAGGGGATCATTACCCTGGAGAAACAAAGACTTATGGGAAATAAGATAGACATCCACAAGTAGCTGAAGGATTGTGAGAGGGGAAGAGGGCTTAACTTGATTCTGTATTACCCCCACCGAGGCCAGAACTAGAAGCAATGAATGGGAAAGAGGCATCCTACAAGGCATACTACATCCCACTATCCTAGAGATAGGAAAGGATTCAGAGAAATAAAGTCATTTAGCTGAGAGTGGGTAATTAGAAGAACCTAATTCTAGATTTGATGTGAAGGAAAAACTAATGATAGAGTCATCTATCAAAAGTATGATTGATTGCCTCATAGATTTAGAGTTAGGAAGGATGCTCCTGGAGAGACTGGACTGTCTTTTGCCTTTCTTTCTATTTCCAATGCTTAGCACAGTACCTAGTTTATATTGATGTTTAATAAATACTTTTTTACAGAAGATGAAGAAACTGAGGCTTAGTGTCTAAGTGATTCATCTGAGGTTACAGAACTAAGAAGTGTCAGCACCAGAATTGGAATCCCCGGTTTTGATTCCAAAATCAGCTGTCATCTCACTATGCCATACTACCTCCAAGGTAATGAGTTCCCTGTCACTGAATTTCATAAGAACTGGCTAATGACCTCTTGTCATATTTCAGAAAGGGGCTAAAGTAGGTAACTTCTCAAAGTCCTTCCAGTTCAGACATTCCATGATTTTTCATTTCAAATTTACTTACTCCTTTACTGGTTTTGTAGCATCTCTAGAAATGAGTGATTTGGTTGTTTCTAAGTGGTCACTTAATTGCTTCACCAAGAACCCAAAGAATCATTCTGAATAAATGAAACACAGATGAGTTTTTTTGTTTTGTTTTGTTTTTTCCAAGGTAATGGGGTTAAGTGACTTGCTCACAGCCACACAGCTGGGTAATTTTTTTAAGTGTCTAGGATCACATTTGAACTCAGGTCCTCCTCCTGACTTCAGGGCTGGTGCCCTATCCACTGCATCACCTAGCTGCTCCGACAGATGAGCTTTTCCCAAGTTGTTCTAAAATTGCAGCAGTCTCTAGGGGAAATTCAGAAATGGTTTAATAATAGGGTATGAATTTATGCATTCCTAACTCAAACATTTTGTTCTCTAAGAAACAGAAGCAAAAATTTATAAAGGAAAGTTAACTCCTTGTTTGCTTTTTACAAATTTCTGAATAATCATTCATGTCTCTATAATGTTTAAAGTTATAATTTAAAGTTTGCTTTTCTCACAAGAGCAATATGAGGAAAATAGAAAAATAACAAGGAAAACTGAGACTCAGGACAATTATGTGACTGCCCGGGATCACGCAGATAGAAAGAAGCAGAACATAAAGAAGCCTGGTCTCTTGGAAAAGATGTTGGACTAGGAGTCAATATTGGGGCTTTTTGTCCTGGTTCTGCTATGAGTGTGTTGCATGACTTCGGACAAGTCATTTCCTTTTCTCTGTTCCTTGTTTTCTTCACCTAAAAATGAAGAACTAGAATAGATGATCTCTAACATTTCTCCCAACATTAAGACTATAGAGAGCTATAGCTAGGGCCGTTCTTTCAGGGTGCTAATTTCTGGACAGTAAATTTCTTCCCCAAGGTTGATTTTCCTTGTGTCGATGATAGATCAAGGCTTCCCACAGTGCCCTGATCCCAAGACAATGTTGGTTTTACAACCAAATAGGGTGTCTGTGTGTGTGTGTGTAAAATGTAGGCATGATGCATTGTTGACATTTCCTTTATCATTTTCTTATGTCTAGATTACCAAAATAAATAAATAAATAAATAAAGATCCACCTTTGTAGCCTTTACTACTTTCCAGGTGTAAATGTTTACACTAAAAATTAAACAATTAGTTCTGAATCAATGAGAGTTGGCTCTCATACACCCTTGTCCATCCCACTCCCAGGGCCCTCCTCCAGTGTTTTTTTTTAAGGTTTTTGCAAGGCAATGGGGCTAAGTGGCTTGCCTAAAGGCACACAGCTAGGGAATTATTAAGTGTCTGAGATCAAATTTGAACTCAGGTCCTCCTGACTCCGGGGCCAGTGCTCTATCCACTGGGCCACCTAGTCACCCCTCCAGTTTTTATACTCCCCTGATTATTTTCTCTATCTCATGCCAGGAGTGCCAGAGTTTCATTCAGGTTCCGTGGCAGATGGGGTACCATCTTGCCATCATGACACCAGATCAAGACATATGATTATTTGCTCTCTTACCTCAGATATAAGAAGTCCTAGTTACAGACTTGAATCTAAAGCCTAAGGATTAGTCAAAAAACATTTATTAAGCTCCAATTGTGAACTAGGGATAAAGATATAAACAAAATAAGATCCCTGTTTTCAAATTCATAGTCAGATACAAACAATTCTGCAAAAATAATATATATATATATATATGCAGGATAAATTAAAGATAATAGGGGAGACACTAGAATTAAGAGGAAACAGGAAGTATTTCATGTAGAGGGTGATATTATTTTAGCTAGGAATTGGAGAGAGCAGGTATGGATACGAAGAGGGAGAAAATAGCATTTTTTTTTATTTCCCTGCTTGTTTAAACTAGATCAGGGTATGATTTTCACCCTAATATATTAAACTAGAGAATTCGGCAGAGCCCCATAATTCAGATCTAACTTGTTTTTATGTAAGAGACACACAGAAAACAGGTTTATATCAACTGGAGCCTGTCAGTAAATGTTATACAAAGCCCATTGTGAACCCAAGACCTCAGAAATGCAGTAACTTTCTCCTCTAAATAACATTTGATAATTGACTGACCTTGGAAGGCAGATAGACAGTGGAAGGAGAATGGGGAGGAGAAATAATTGGAATATTCAGTGTTTAGGCCTTGAACTCTGATATCAGAGGAAGAAAAGTGAGCTCTGTTTACAGGCAGATACAAGCAGTGTGGACACTGACATTCTTCCAAATACTAAGTCATTAAGAGCTTCTTTTTGACAGGTACAGAAACTAAGATATTAATTGTGGAAAAACTGAGCCTCATTCATCAAAGATCAGCCCAAACTGGTAAGGACATTTTCTACCATGAGACAGAAGATGAATCAAGGTTGGCTTGTAAAAATATTCTGCAGCTGATAAGATAAACAAGATAACGAATTGCATTCTGGATTCTGAAAGGGAATACATCAGACCCTACAACAATTAATGAACAATCAGTGGACCATAGAAAAGGACCTGGTTGTGACAAATGTGTTTTACAGAAAAACAATGCCCAGGAAAAAATAAAAAAGTTCTGGTTAATTTAATTTTCCAGGCAGCTGAAGGTTATTTAAAATTTTTTATCATTTCTTGTCAGAAATAGTTTTTGTGAGGTATCAATTTTCTTACTTTTGGTGCTCTAATGCATAGACTAGAATGAAATAGGGCAATATTAGAAGGAGTTTAGAGGCTGTTTGTGGTAGTTGTTCTTAAAGGGAGGTAATGAAGGTCCAGAATAGAGTAGCAAGAATAGAAATAGAGAGAGTGGGGGTATTTTAAATGTTAAATAAAATCCACAGGGATTGAAATAGATTAGCTCTAGTGGATAAGAGAAAAATATCAAAAGTTGGATAATTGACACACTATAAATACTTAATACGCATGTTGAGCTGAACCCAGCTTACATAAGTTTAAAAGTTTTATTGTTTTTTTAGATGTCTGAAAATATTTTCCCTGATTTCCCCTTCATAAGCAAAAAAATCCATTAAGTCAAATGGACATAGTGACAACAGCTGATAGTGCATGCTACATACACACTTTATCCATGGTCTCTCTTCTCTCTCCCTAGAGGAGAAAGGTATGTTTTGTTCTCTATTCTCTAGGAAGGAGACTGATCATTACAGTCAGAGTTTGACTCTCCCTTTTGTGTTGTTTTCTTTTTTATTTCCATATTCAACCAATTTATTTCAGATTTAAAACTAAACAAGGCTTTGGACTCAGTGAGGCCAACTTCTTCATTTTATAGCTGAGGAAACTGAGGCCCAGAAGGGTTACATGCTTACCTGAAGATATCCGGGTAGGATCATACGATTATATACTTAAAGAAGGAAAGAGACTTAGAGGACATATACTCCAATCACCTCATTTTTACAAATGAGCAACTGAGGTATGAAAGTGGTGATTTGCCCTAGGCAATCAGTAATAGGATTTGAAGCCAGATGCTATGAATCCAGCTGCTAGAATAAAGATTCCATAATTCCCTTTGGATGCTGAAATGCCTTAGGAGGGTGTTTGGATGAGAGAAACATCTTAAAAAAGAGGAAGATGGTTCAAAGAAACGTTAAGTGGCAGAACCTGCCTTATTTTCCATTTTTGTCCAATACTCGGACTGAAAGATACAAAAAGCAGTTTTAGCTTGGAGAAATTCAGGCAATTAAATCTATGCTATTGCTCATGATGTTTTAGGAAGGTAGCTAACAACTAGAAGCATGTCACCTAATTGATTTTTTAAAAAATTTTAGGCAATGGAGTTAAGTGACTTGCCCAAGGCCACACAGCTAGGCAATTATTAAGTGTCTGAGATCAGATTTGAACTCAGGTATTCCTGACTCCAGGGCTGGCGCTCTATGTACTGCATCACCTAGCCACCCCTACCTAATTGATTTTTTTTAGGTACCTAATTGATTTTTGAGAAAATTGACACTGATTTTGAAGGTGGTCAAAATATTAATAACTTGATTATTAATGCCCATGGCAACTACAGAAAATTTGCACTGAGAGAAAGAGAGGATCAAAATAAAACCCCAGTTACTGGATCAGTTTCTCAGAAAACTCAAGACTTCAGGTTTCTCCCTATCATGACCCATTTGGATACATTTTATCATATGATCTTAACAACCCTGTGAGATGGGCATTACAGGTATTTATTATGCCCATTTTACACAAGAAAAAACTGATTTGTGAAGCAGATTGATGTTAGAAATATTTCTGATGCCCATTTTGCAGATTGGGAAACTGAAGTCAACTGTGACCTCACTTCTGCTTGGCTTCAGAGACCATAGGATGTAAGAGAAGGATTTTTTCTTGCCATTAGAATTAGCCCAAAGTAAAAACAGATTGCTTTGGAAGCCTGTGAGTTGCCCCTCATTCATAGATTTAGGCAAAGTTTGGATCACCACTTGTCAAATACATTGAGATGGGGATTCTTGTTCAAAATTTAGATGGCCTCCAAGGTACCTTCTTACTATGAAATTCTGTGATTTTTGACTTGCTTAAGAGCATTAAGTTCATAAGTATTAGAGGTGAGATTCAAAGCTAGGTCCTTCTATTCCTAAGCCTATTAGGTCTCTACTTTGTCTTTGAAATCTTTGGAATTCAATGATGCTGATATTGATGATGTTGTGGATGATGATAATAAGTATTATTATTTACCAATAATAATTGGTATTCTTCCTCTGGTGCCACAATTTGGCATAGTAGTTATCCTTGACTTTTGAAGCATATATCAGTGGAAGGTAGGTCCATGATTAAAGTTTTGCAAGATCTGTTGCTGCGTGCCTTCTACTGAAATAATTAGAACCCATGCTCATCTCCATATTACAAAGAAGAATCATAAAAAAACTGAAAGAAGGAATAAGCAGAGTATTTCAAATTTTAATAAAGAGAGAGAAAACTTGGGGCGGCTAGGTGGCAGAGTGAATAGAGTGCTAGTCCTGGAGTCAGGAGTACCTGAGTTCAAATCCAGCCTCAGACACTTAATAATTACCTAGCTGTGTGGTCTTGGGCAAGCCACTTAACCCCATTTGCCCTACAAAAACCTTAAAAAAGAGAGAGAGAGAGAGAAAACTTGCTGGGAAGAAGAGAAGGGCATTGAAGAGTTTTTTTTTTAAGGCATTAAGGTATTTAAGGGATAGCTTTAAGGTTTTTGAAGGGCTATCACAATAATAGTGTGGTATTGTGCATGATGTTCTGGACCTAGAGTGAGGACAAATAAAAAAAAACTCCTTTGACACTACCTAGATGTATGATCATGGGAAAATCACTTAATCTCTCTGAGGCTTAGGTGGTTCCTTGAGACTTGCCTTTTAAATTATAGATGAGTTATAGCCTTCACTGGCACTATACCAACAAAATCTCAGATACTTGTAATGACAGGAGACTAACATGTGAAAGAGGAAACAGACCTTGCTTAAGTTGACCCCAATGGGAAGAATTCATGAAAATGAATGGAAATTGTTCTGATGCTCCTGTTGACTTGATTGAAACCTATACAAAGGAAACACAATCACCACTACCACCAACCAATCAACCAACTTCTGTATAAGTAGAATTGTCCAAAATGGTATGGGCTTCCATTGTTGAAAGCCGACCCCAAAAGCTACTTTGCCAGGATTGTTGGGGAAGGTATTCTTACTCACATGTACTTTGGATGACAAGAGATCCCTTTCAAATTTGAGATTACATGATAAGGGTTGAACATTAGGAAGCCTAATTTTGGTGGTAGAATGTAAGGAGAGTAGTTTAGAAGTAATTGTAGTAGTTAGTCAAAGAGGGTTGAAGATGGTAGATGACAGTAGAAATGGAGAGAGCAGAATATTTTAAATTTTTTTATTTATTTAAGGCAATGGGGTTAAGTGACTTGCCCAAGGTCACAGCTAGGCAATTATTAAGTGTCTTAGGCTGGATTTGAACTCAGGTACTCCTGACTCCAGGGTCAATTGCTCTATCCAGCTGCCCCCAAAGGGTAGAAAAAGGACTTGAAACTTAGTTCTGGTAGGTGAAGGAGGGGAAAGAATCAAAAGTTGGATGATAGGGTCAATGAATAGAAATAGAGAAACTGAGAGAGGATAATAACATAGGAAAGAGTAAAGAGAGTACATAGCATGAAGTGTAGAGGGCCAAGAACAGAATCTTTGGAAATACTCACAGACAGTAGAAAGAATCATGAATCAGTGGCTCTGGAGTCAAGAAGTCTAAATTCAATTATCCTCTCTAAGGCTTGCTACTTGAGGAAGGGATATTAACTCCTTGGGTCTCATTTCCTCATATGTGAAGTAAGAGAATTGAGCTAGATGACCTCTGAGGTCTAGATGTATGCCATCCTTTTGTTTTCCTTTAAATTCCTTTAATCACCCAGATTCTCCATTTGTTACATCACTTCACTAAGACAACTCTACCCAAGATTCTGGTATCGTCAATTAAAATCAGAGCATCTGAGGTGCTAACACACCCCAAAATCACTTTGCCTGATAATTCTTAGCAACTTCTGGAATGGGAAAGAAAATGTGAAGGCAGAATTTAGCTCTTCTCTCATATACACTTCTATATCAGCCTTGCACAAGCATGACACTCAATATACGACTCTCCCTTAGTTTCAGTTTACTTATATAAAAATGAATCAGCCGAACTAGATGGTCTCTCTCCTCTCTACCAGTTCTCAATAAATGTATTGATGACTCTATGACTAAATATGGCATAGGAAAGTCCATTAACTTGTCTTGAGAAAAGAGTACCTTATAGATTGACTCATGGAAGTTCAATGGACTTATATGGACCTATAGAAGTCCAGGGCATATGATGAATTTCCAGTTCCTCATTTCTCTTGAGTAAACATTGTTATCTCTATATACTGCAAGTCCCTGGACTCATTAGTTTCCTAGACTTGATCCATCATGATGAGACCCAAGAGAAAAACAAAGGGAAATAATAGATTTGAGTTCCTTTGACCTGGTATCCAAAATTCAGAAGAAAGTGAATAAATTGTATCATATTTATTCAAAACACTTTATCACAAAATCTTAGAATCTTAGACTTAGGAAGTACCTCATAGATTATCTTGTTTTAACCCCATCTAAAGCAAAAATCATCTGCCATTCCCGAAAAGTGGTCAAACCTAATTTATTGATACTATTGTTCAATAATTTTTCCATCATGTTTGATTCTTCATGAGCCCATGTGGGATTTTTTTGGTAGATACTAGAATGTTTTGCCATTTCATTCTCCAACCCATTTTACAGATGAGGAAAGTGAGGTAAAAAAGTTAAATGACTTGCCCAGGGTCACACAACTAGTATTGGAGGACAGATTTGAACTCAGGAAAATTAATTCCTGAATCCAGAACTGACACAATATCCTGTGCCACTTACAAAGATATTTAAGTTAGAAGAGATACAGAACACATATAGTCTAACTAATTAATACCTGGGCAAGAATCTCTCCTGTAACATCCTGAAATGTGAATGATCAGTCTCTTCATGGTAGAATGCTGATAGAGTTGGTTTGCTCTCATTTCTCATTACCCTACCAAATAGCATCCCTTGGTTTTGCTTAAGGCAAAATAGTAGTTCTGAGGCACCATGTTATAATCAAGGAAGATTTGAGTTCTAATCCTGCTTCAGATACTTACTAGTAGGGCAACTCTGGGAAAGAAGTTTAAGTTTCTTCATGTGTAAAATGAGACTTCTAAGGTCTCTCACTCTTCAGATCTAGGATTATATTAGAGGCAGCTAGGTGGGAATAGTGGACAGAGCACTGGTCTTAAAGGCAGGAAGACAGGAGTTTGAATCTAATCTCAGATACCTGGTACTTTTAGCTGTGTGACCTTGGGCAAGTCACTTAACCCTAATTGCCTCAAATCCAGGGCTATCTCAAATTATCCTGATTCATTTCTGGTCACTGATAGCACGGTATGCCCCCCCCCCCCATTCAAATCCAATTCATGTACTTGTTATGGTATCAACACTGTGACGTCATGGTCTTCTTTGAGGATGAAGGACAAATATTAGTTACAATGAAGTAGTTACCAAATCCTATGTACTTAACTTCACCCATTCCTACTCCCCCACTTTTCTTTTCCCACCAATCAATATCTTTCCCATCCTTTAAGATACAGCTGAAAATTCAAATCAATCTGGAGGATTCTTTCCAAATTAATGGTATCTGTTCCAATTAGGACAGTCTTCATACTGACTCATTAAATATGAATTATATACAATCTTACTTAGTAGATAAGCATGTATTGCTGTTGGATTGTTATCTTTTGCAAGTTTTGTCTTCTTTGGCAGTTCCATGTCTTTGATATCCCTAGCCTAATCCCAAGTGTTCTCGGTCCAAGACAAAGCCAGGGCTTCAGGGAAGAAGACAGGAATAGGAGTAAGCTGATACAAGATTTCGTCACTTTGGCACCAAAATGGAACGCTTTCCCTTGATATTTCAGGATTTTTTTGAAGACTTCAAGCTTTACATACATTGTTATTGATCAAAGTTTCATGTTCAATTGTGAAAAACAGAGATGGGGAAACTCAGCTGAATAAACAATGAAGGGCTGCAAAGTTCAAAGGCTTCTATGGTTTCAGGGTTCTGGGTTAATTAAATACTCCAGAGTTGGAATGGGCCCCTGAATTACTAAGCAGATGTCCTTGAGGCCAGGCGCCTATGTCAAATGATACCTCATTTCTCCTCCCATCTGGGGCAGATGTAAAAATTCTCTCAAAGCTGCTCAGGAAGGCAGTGAGTCAGAAGTCTCCAAGTGCAATGGTAAATAATAATAATAATAATAATAATCATAATAATAATAAAGATTTATAGATGGTTTCCCATCATTAACAGAACTTAAAGAAATAGGTCCTTATTAATGTGAATAAGGAATGTGATGAAATGCATTATTCAAAACTGTATTATTTGAAGTTATAATTGTATATAAAATATGGTAATTGGTTCAAGCCTAGTGGAAATATGCAGCATGAATTTGAATAATACAACCAGCACATGGATTCATTATCCACACTAATTGGGACCTGAGCTTACTCTAAAAACAAGTAGATATCATTTCACTGCTATGTATATGCTATTAAGCCTGTAGAATGCAATCAAAAGTGGCTTACCTCAGGTCAGGGATATTAAACAGCTAAAATGGAAGAGTGGATTCAATTCTATGGCTAACATCCACAGGACCTCAATCAACATTGCAGTCAAAGAAGCTTTGAACAAATGAATGACTGGGATTTGTTTGTGTAGCCGGAGTAGGATTGTTCAACTCTCCTCATTTCTGTGGTCATCTCCTCTTCCCAAATACTGACTCATGGCTTCAATGGAGTCCTCCTTCTCTTCCCCTTCTCCTTCTTCTCCTGGTTCCTCATAGGGCTCTACCTAGAGACAATATTCTGTCAAAACACATTGATGTTGAATTTATCTCTTTCCCTTTTCTGGGGCTGCTCCTGCTTCTCCCTGGCTTCTAGTGACCTAGCTTTTCTATAGCTTCTCCCATTCCTTAATTTCATGAAGCATCTCATAGGAACGGGGTTCCTCTTCTAGCTTTATTCCTGCTTCGACTCACTCCAACCAAAACCATCTGGCAATTGTGCTCTCCATCAGCTCCAACTTCAGGGTGACATACACACTTCAGGTGGGATACTGCTATTCTTTTTTTAAGAAAGTTCAGAGATCTTCACCCTCAGGACTGGCAGAAGCCCTAGAAATTAAAATCCCATTTGGCCATAGATCTGAGTCTAGTTGTTTCCAAGGAAGAAGGTGGGATTTCAGGATTATCCTGAAAAAGTCAATGCCCTTTGGGACTTAACTTTTCCTATGAACAATTCCTTGTAGTACAATCTTCTGTCTGTACATTGAAACACTGCATCCTAGCTTTAGGTGGCTACAGATCTGCAGATGAGTAAGCTAGCCCATAACCAGTCAAATAGTCACAGGCTCAAAAATCACCAAACAGCTCTGGATTTGGGTTGATGAGTCTGAAAAACAAAACTTTGTTTTCCTGATAATTTATGCAAATAAATGAGTGGGAAATAAATCCCATGTCACTTGTATGATAAACAGCTTTACTGACCTTTTCATATGCAAATAAGACAATAAATTAGACAATCTAACCCTCACATCCTTTAAAAGTTCAGAGATCCATTTAAATCTGAAAGAAGCTCACTTTTTAAAAGGCACAGATTCAACGGAAATGTGATACCCCAAATGATGATGTTCATCCTTTGTTTTTAAAGACCATGACATCAGGGAGGTGACACCATGACAAGCAAGTGAATTGGATTTGAGTAGAGGGAAGGCTGTGCTAAGTCTCCAGTCTCACTTTCTCCTCCAGACCAACTGGGTCCAATGACCAGATATGTATCAGAATGATTGGAGATACCCCTGGATGAGAGGCAATCTAGGTTACACAGCTAGTGTCCAAGGTCACACAGCTAGTAAGTGTCAGGTGTCTGAGGTCAGCTTTGAACTCAGGTCCTCCTGATTCAAGGACTGGTGCTCTCTACCACTTAGATGACCTTATTGATACACAAAATAAATTATTTTAAATAGAGAAGTTTGTAATGACAATTCAGAACCAGGTCATAACCACCAGAAATTACAGATAGGTAATCCTTAGAAGCCTGGATTTATTGATCATGCAAGATAACAGTAGAAAGCATTATCTGCTAACAAGTGACTAGAAGCTTACCATTTTTTAAAACTAATAGCCAACAAATTTCCATATCACAAATACAGATATGAAAATATGAGAATTGATCAAATAAATTTTACTGGAACCTAATCATTATCACAGATGGAATTATTTCCTACAATGATCCTAACTTATTGTTGACCTATGAAAACTTAAGAAAAAATAGAAAATATATACCACTATATCAACTACTCATAATTTCTATTCACATCAGATAAAAAGCTTTCAAAATGCCGTTGTTTAATCATGTCTGATCCTTTCGGATCCCATTTTGGGTTTTCTTAGAAAAAATCCTGGCATGTTTTACTATTTCCTTCTCCAGGTCATTTGACAGATGAGAACACTGAGGCAAACAACTTTAAGTGACTTGCCCCGTCACACAGATAGGAAGTGTCTGGGCCAGATTTGAACTCAAGTCTTCCTGATTTCAGGTCCAGCAACTCTGTTCACTATGTTCCTGAAAACTTCAAAGCCATGTGGGGATATTAGAGGTGCATATCATCTTCATTATTCTATCTCATTCTGAAGAGGTAATGCAAACACTTTCACTGAACCTAATGAAGATGAATTTATATCCTAATATTTTTATTTACAACCAAAAAACCAAGAATATTAAATAAAAGATAATGAAAATAGGGTGCCTACTTGTTCCAGGACTATTTCTGTCCAAACTCCATCAGAAAAGATAATAAGATTAATAATAACAGTACACATTTATACCTTTTTAAGTTTGCTTGCTTTTGGGGGTTTTGCAAATGCCTTGCCCAAGATCACACAACTAGGTAATTATTAAGTGTATGAGTTCAAATTTGAACTCAGGTCCTCCTGACTCCAGGGTCAGTGCTCTCTATTCACTGCACCACCTGGCTGTCTCTATACCTCTTTAAGTTTTACAGAACTCCTTAAATACATCATCTCAATTGGGTCTTACATAAGATAAATTCTATTAATGCAGATGAGATTCAGAAAGGTCATAGGATCATAGATTCTAAAAAGGGAACCCTGGAGATTATCTAATCCAACCTCCTATTTTACAGATAGTCCAAAACCTGCATTTTTGACTCCACAGTGAGAATTCTCTATTCAATGTAACTTGATGCTTCATTTGTGTGAGCCCCATCTTTTCCTGAAATAAATCTTTTCCTCTAAATTTTCAATTAAATCAATAGCCATTGATTAACCTCATTGTGCTAATTTCAGATTTCATTCAAAAGAATAATTGGTATTGGCTGCCATTCTTTGCCCTTGATCCAACTGTATAATCTTCCTCAAGGATTGTGGGCTAAAGTTCAGATAGGAATGTGCCTACTTTCAAGAGACTTCTCAACAGCACTGAGGAAAATGAAGGGAACTCAACAGTGCTAGGAAGCCAAACACTAGTTACCAAAAGGACAACAGATGAGGAAGAATCACCTTTTTGATAATTATCTAAGGTTTACCTATTGCATCAAACAGGTAGACAGTCTATAGAAGAGCCTGTTGAAATGTTGACTTTGTATTCCATT